>NC_084573.2:2557500-2580000 GCF_033978685.3 Nerophis lumbriciformis
CAGGAGCAAGGGTGAAGTGTCTTGCTCAGGACACAACGGACATGACGAGGTTGGTACTAGGTGGGGATTGAACCAGGGACCCTCGGGTTGCACACAGCCACTCTCCCACTGCGCCACGCCGTCCCTGTATATATATATATATATATATATATATATATATATATATATATATATATATATATATATATATATATATATATATATATATATATATATATATATATATATATATACTGGATAAATAATTAATATAATTCGGTATTAAGAGTTTGTGAAAGTTCGAGTCCTACATTGTTTACTTCCGTGACGACCTCCTTAAAGATTTGTAATCAATCAGAAATATCAAGCAGCTAAAATGCGCCAAACATGGATAAGTGTGGAGAGTGTGCTTTGCATTTTTTTCCCATCATGCATTGCAGGGGGTTTAAAACGGGTGTAATTTTGAGTGACGTGTTGCGTTTGGACAATGTTTTATAATATCCACAAAGTTCAGTGAGCGGGTTGTGTCACGCGTGACCTTTTTGTGTGGCTTGCAGATGATGTGCGCCGTGACTGGGAAGGGTTGTTCGGCTTGGGTCATATAGGTACATGCTGTACTGTGCACATTTTAAATGACAAGTATGTCAAATATGTCACAATTAAGCTGGACTTTTGGCTTAAATATATTAAACCCAAAAGTTGGGTAAGGGATAAACCACCATTGAGTTAGCTTTACCCAACTTTTGAGTTAAATAAATTCAACCCAAAAGTTGGGTTAGGGATAAACCACCATTGAGGAGTTTGGACACCCCTGTTCTAAATGAAGGGAATTTTCCATTGTTCGTAATCGAGTGACGCAAAAGGGGAGGCGACAGGGGTCAACTTAAAACTGTTAACCGGGTGACCCGAAAACAACCTGAGGACCAGCATTGGTGAAGACCACACCCTCCTTGTCATCTCCTGGTGCCTAAAGACTGGTATCAAAAGACTAGAAAGCGTGCTGCGCAGGTGAACGCCAAGAGACTAAAGCGCGAGGTCATTTCAACTTGGAGCGCACCTGCAGGAGCGTGGGCGTCTGCTCCATGATGCGCACCAGCAACGTGTCAATGTAGTCCTCCAGGTCTCGGACCTGGGGCTTCAACCTCCTCAGCTCCGCCTCCCGCTTGGCAAGCAGGGCCTTCTGCTGCTGAAACTCCGCCTTCCTCCTCTCCAGCTCCGCCTCCCGCCGCACCAGCAGCCCGATCAGCTCGCTGTGGGTCAGGTGGTAGTAGGAACCCGCGCCCTCGGTCAGAGCCTGGAGGTGCGACGAGGCGGGGATTGTGAGTACGGACAAAATGTTGGGTACAAGGAAATCAATTCAACCTTCTTCTCCTCGGTCTCCTGCTCGCCGGGGTGGCTGCTCCTCCCAGGGTGGATGGTGGACTTCAGCTTCTCCAGGACCGAGCGGCCTTCAGCCGGCATGCCGGTGCTCAGGGGCTTCACCGGGTGGGGGCTGCATGGGGGAACAATGGCAACAACAGGCAGGTTCACTCTCGGGTTTTTGATCTACCGCCCCATTGAGAGGTTGCCGTGCTACTAGGCTAAAAGCCTGTGCTGCTAACCCAGAGGCTAGCACACCCTTTGAAGTTGTCAGGGAGTGAGGTTTATCAAGGTACAAAAGACCCACACACCATGCCTGGCCTCTGTTAAACTCATCCTACTAAACCTCACTCACTCCAATCCGGGTCACGGCACCATTGTAGCTGAGGCCCGATTGAGAGGTTAGCGTGCTAGCTACTAGGCTAAAAGACCGAGCTGCGAACCCCTCGCCCTTTGAAGTTGTCAGGGAGTAAGGTTTATCAAGGTAAAAAAGACCCACACACCCTGGCTGGCCTCTGTTAAACTCACCCCACTAAACCTCACTTACTCCAATCCGGGTCACGGCACCATTGCGGTGACTGGGCCATGTGTACGTTGGTACACCTCACTTCCTGACAACTTCAGTAACTCCATTAAGTTCGCTCCCCGTTCGGAGCGGTGGAAGGATGGGACGATCAGAAACACAACACAGAGCCGCTGCAGTGGTGCCGTGACCCGGATTAGTGTGAGTGAGGCTTATGGGGGTGAGGGTAACAGAGGTCAGCCAGGGTGACTGGGTCATAGGCACGTTGTTACACCTCACTCCCTGACAACTTCAAAGGGCGTGCTGGCCTCTGTTAAACTCACCCTACTAAACCTCACTCACTCCATTCCAGGTCAGGGCACCATTGTAGCTGAGGCCTGATTGAGAGGTTAGCATACTAGCTACTAGGCTAAAAGCCCGAACTGCTAACCCAGAGGCTAGCTCAACCTTTGAGGTGCTCAGGGAGTAAGGTTTATCAAGGTACAAAAGACCCACACAACCTGGCTTGCATCGGTTAAACTCACCCTACTAAACCTCACACACTCCAATCCGGGTCACGGCACCATTGTAGTTGAGGCCCGATTGAGAGGTTATCTTGCTAGCTACTAGGCTAAAAGCCCGAGCTACTAACACAGAGGCTAGCATACCCTTTGAAGTTGTCAGGGAGTGAGGTTTATCAAGGTACAAAAGACCCACACACCCTGGCTGGCCTCTGTTAAACTCATCCTACTAAACCTCACTCACTCTAATCCGGGTCACGGCACCATTGTAGCTGAGGCCCGATTGAGAGGTTAGCGTGCTAGCTACTAGGCTAAAAGCCCGAGCTACTAACCCAGAGGCTAGCACACCCTTTGAAGTTGTCAGGGAATTAAGGTTTATCAAGGTACAAAAGACCCACACAACCTGGCTTGCATCGGTTAAACTCACCCTACTAAACCTCACTCACTCCTATCCGGGTCACGGCACCATTGTAGCTTAGGCCCGATTGAGAGGTTAGCGTGCTAGCTACTAGGCTAAAAGCCCGAGCTACTAACCCAGAGGCTAGCACACCCTTTGAAGTTGTCAGGGAGTAAGGTTTATCAAGGTACAAAAGACCCACACACCCTGGCTGGCATCTGTTAAACTCACCCTACTAAACCTCACTCACTCCAATACGGGTCACGGCAACATTGTAGCTGAGGCCCGATTGAGAGGTTAGCGTGCTAGCTACTAGGCTAAAAGCCTGAGCTGCTAACCCCGAGGCTAGCACACCCTTTGAAGTTGTCAGGGAGTAAGGTTTATCAAGGTACAAAAGACCCACACACTCTGGCTGGCCTCTGTTAAACTCACCCTACTAATCCTCACTCACTCCAATCCGGGTCAAGGCACCATTGTAGCCGAGGCCCGATTGAGAGGTTAGCGTGCTAGCTACTAGGCTAAAAGCCCGATCTGCTAACCCAGAGGCTAGCACACCCTTTGAAGTTGTCAGGGAGTAAGGTTTATCAAGGTACAAAAGACCCACACACCCTGGCTGGCCTCTGTTAAACTCACCCTACTAATCCTCACTCACTCCAATCCGGGTCACAACACCATTGTAGTTGAGGCCCGATTGAGAGGTTAGCGTGCTAGCTATTAGGCTAAAAGCCCGATCTGCTAACCCAGAGGCTAGCACACCCTTTGAAGTTGTCAGGGAGTAAGGTTTATCAAGGTACAAAAGACCGACACAACCTGGCTTGCATCGGTTAAACTCACCCTACTAAACCTCATTCACTCCAATCTGGGTCACGGCACCATTGTAGCTGAGGCCCGATTGAGAGGTTAGCGTGCTAGCTACTAGGCTAAAAGCCCGAGCTACTAACCCAGAGGCTAGCACACCCTTTGAAGTTGTCAGGGAGTAAGGTTTATCAAAGTACAAAAGACCCACACACCCTGGCTGGCCTCTGTTAAACTCACCCTACTAAACCTCACTCACTCCATTCCAGGTCAGGGCACCATTGTAGCTGAGGCCTGATTGAGAGGTTAGCATGCTAGCTACTAGGCTAAAAGCCCGAACTGCTAACCCAGAGGCTAGCTCAACCTTTAAGGTTCTCAGGGAGTAAGGTTTATCAAGGTACAAAAGACCCACACACCATGCCTGGCCTCTGTTAAACTCATCCTACTAAACCTCACTCACTCCAATCCGGGTCACGGCACCATTGTAGCTGAGGCCTGATTGAGAGGTTAGCGTGCTAGCTACTAGGCTAAAAGACCGAGCTGCGAACCCAGAGGCTCGCCCTTTGAAGTTGTCAGGGAGTAAGGTTTATCAAGGTAAAAAAGACCCACACACCCTGGCTGGCCTCTGTTAAACTCACCCCACTAAACCTCACTTACTCCAATCCGGGTCACGGCACCATTGCGGTGACTGGGCCATGTGTACGTTGGTACACCTCACTTCCTGACAACTTCAGTAACTCCATTAAGTTCGCTCCCCGTTCGGAGCGGTGGAAGGATGGGACGATCAGAAACACAACACAGAGCCGCTGCAGTGGTGCCGTGACCCGGATTAGTGTGAGTGAGGCTTATGGGGGTGAGGGTAACAGAGGTCAGCCAGGGTGACTGGGTCATAGGCACGTTGTTACACCTCACTCCCTGACAACTTCAAAGGGCGTGCTGGCCTCTGTTAAACTCACCCTACTAAACCTCACTCACTCCATTCCAGGTCAGGGCACCATTGTAGCTGAGGCCTGATTGAGAGGTTAGCATACTAGCTACTAGGCTAAAAGCCCGAACTGCTAACCCAGAGGCTAGCTCAACCTTTGAGGTGCTCAGGGAGTAAGGTTTATCAAGGTACAAAAGACCCACACAACCTGGCTTGCATCGGTTAAACTCACCCTACTAAACCTCACACACTCCAATCCGGGTCACGGCACCATTGTAGTTGAGGCCCGATTGAGAGGTTAGCTTGCTAGCTACTAGGCTAAAAGCCCGAGCTACTAACACAGAGGCTAGCATACCCTTTGAAGTTGTCAGGGAGTGAGGTTTATCAAGGTACAAAAGACCCACACACCCTGGCTGGCCTCTGTTAAACTCATCCTACTAAACCTCACTCACTCTAATCCGGGTCACGGCACCATTGTAGCTGAGGCCCGATTGAGAGGTTAGCGTGCTAGCTACTAGGCTAAAAGCCCGAGCTACTAACCCAGAGGCTAGCACACCCTTTGAAGTTGTCAGGGAATTAAGGTTTATCAAGGTACAAAAGACCCACACAACCTGGCTTGCATCGGTTAAACTCACCCTACTAAACCTCACTCACTCCTATCCGGGTCACGGCACCATTGTAGCTTAGGCCCGATTGAGAGGTTAGCGTGCTAGCTACTAGGCTAAAAGCCCGAGCTACTAACCCAGAGGCTAGCACACCCTTTGAAGTTGTCAGGGAGTAAGGTTTATCAAGGTACAAAAGACCCACACACCCTGGCTGGCATCTGTTAAACTCACCCTACTAAACCTCACTCACTCCAATACGGGTCACGGCAACATTGTAGCTGAGGCCCGATTGAGAGGTTAGCGTGCTAGCTACTAGGCTAAAAGCCTGAGCTGCTAACCCCGAGGCTAGCACACCCTTTGAAGTTGTCAGGGAGTAAGGTTTATCAAGGTACAAAAGACCCACACACTCTGGCTGGCCTCTGTTAAACTCACCCTACTAATCCTCACTCACTCCAATCCGGGTCAAGGCACCATTGTAGCCGAGGCCCGATTGAGAGGTTAGCGTGCTAGCTACTAGGCTAAAAGCCCGATCTGCTAACCCAGAGGCTAGCACACCCTTTGAAGTTGTCAGGGAGTAAGGTTTATCAAGGTACAAAAGACCCACACACCCTGGCTGGCCTCTGTTAAACTCACCCTACTAATCCTCACTCACTCCAATCCGGGTCACAACACCATTGTAGTTGAGGCCCGATTGAGAGGTTAGCGTGCTAGCTATTAGGCTAAAAGCCCGATCTGCTAACCCAGAGGCTAGCACACCCTTTGAAGTTGTCAGGGAGTAAGGTTTATCAAGGTACAAAAGACCGACACAACCTGGCTTGCATCGGTTAAACTCACCCTACTAAACCTCATTCACTCCAATCTGGGTCACGGCACCATTGTAGCTGAGGCCCGATTGAGAGGTTAGCGTGCTAGCTACTAGGCTAAAAGCCCGAGCTACTAACCCAGAGGCTAGCACACCCTTTGAAGTTGTCAGGGAGTAAGGTTTATCAAAGTACAAAAGACCCACACACCCTGGCTGGCCTCTGTTAAACTCACCCTACTAAACCTCACTCACTCCATTCCAGGTCAGGGCACCATTGTAGCTGAGGCCTGATTGAGAGGTTAGCATGCTAGCTACTAGGCTAAAAGCCCGAACTGCTAACCCAGAGGCTAGCTCAACCTTTAAGGTTCTCAGGGAGTAAGGTTTATCAAGGTACAAAAGACCCACACACCATGCCTGGCCTCTGTTAAACTCATCCTACTAAACCTCACTCACTCCAATCCGGGTCACGGCACCATTGTAGCTGAGGCCTGATTGAGAGGTTAGCGTGCTAGCTACTAGGCTAAAAGACCGAGCTGCGAACCCAGAGGCTCGCCCTTTGAAGTTGTCAGGGAGTAAGGTTTATCAAGGTAAAAAAGACCCACACACCCTGGCTGGCCTCTGTTAAACTCACCCCACTAAACCTCACTTACTCCAATCCGGGTCACGGCACCATTGCGGTGACTGGGCCATGTGTACGTTGGTACACCTCACTTCCTGACAACTTCAGTAACTCCATTAAGTTCGCTCCCCGTTCGGAGCGGTGGAAGGATGGGACGATCAGAAACACAACACAGAGCCGCTGCAGTGGTGCCGTGACCCGGATTAGTGTGAGTGAGGCTTATGGGGGTGAGGGTAACAGAGGTCAGCCAGGGTGACTGGGTCATAGGCACGTTGTTACACCTCACTCCCTGACAACTTCAAAGGGCGTGCTGGCCTCTGTTAAACTCACCCTACTAAACCTCACTCACTCCATTCCAGGTCAGGGCACCATTGTAGCTGAGGCCTGATTGAGAGGTTAGCATACTAGCTACTAGGCTAAAAGCCCGAACTGCTAACCCAGAGGCTAGCTCAACCTTTGAGGTGCTCAGGGAGTAAGGTTTATCAAGGTACAAAAGACCCACACAACCTGGCTTGCATCGGTTAAACTCACCCTACTAAACCTCACACACTCCAATCCGGGTCACGGCACCATTGTAGTTGAGGCCCGATTGAGAGGTTAGCTTGCTAGCTACTAGGCTAAAAGCCCGAGCTACTAACACAGAGGCTAGCATACCCTTTGAAGTTGTCAGGGAGTGAGGTTTATCAAGGTACAAAAGACCCACACACCCTGGCTGGCCTCTGTTAAACTCATCCTACTAAACCTCACTCACTCTAATCCGGGTCACGGCACCATTGTAGCTGAGGCCCGATTGAGAGGTTAGCGTGCTAGCTACTAGGCTAAAAGCCCGAGCTACTAACCCAGAGGCTAGCACACCCTTTGAAGTTGTCAGGGAATTAAGGTTTATCAAGGTACAAAAGACCCACACAACCTGGCTTGCATCGGTTAAACTCACCCTACTAAACCTCACTCACTCCTATCCGGGTCACGGCACCATTGTAGCTTAGGCCCGATTGAGAGGTTAGCGTGCTAGCTACTAGGCTAAAAGCCCGAGCTACTAACCCAGAGGCTAGCACACCCTTTGAAGTTGTCAGGGAGTAAGGTTTATCAAGGTACAAAAGACCCACACACCCTGGCTGGCATCTGTTAAACTCACCCTACTAAACCTCACTCACTCCAATACGGGTCACGGCAACATTGTAGCTGAGGCCCGATTGAGAGGTTAGCGTGCTAGCTACTAGGCTAAAAGCCTGAGCTGCTAACCCCGAGGCTAGCACACCCTTTGAAGTTGTCAGGGAGTAAGGTTTATCAAGGTACAAAAGACCCACACACTCTGGCTGGCCTCTGTTAAACTCACCCTACTAATCCTCACTCACTCCAATCCGGGTCAAGGCACCATTGTAGCCGAGGCCCGATTGAGAGGTTAGCGTGCTAGCTACTAGGCTAAAAGCCCGATCTGCTAACCCAGAGGCTAGCACACCCTTTGAAGTTGTCAGGGAGTAAGGTTTATCAAGGTACAAAAGACCCACACACCCTGGCTGGCCTCTGTTAAACTCACCCTACTAATCCTCACTCACTCCAATCCGGGTCACAACACCATTGTAGTTGAGGCCCGATTGAGAGGTTAGCGTGCTAGCTATTAGGCTAAAAGCCCGATCTGCTAACCCAGAGGCTAGCACACCCTTTGAAGTTGTCAGGGAGTAAGGTTTATCAAGGTACAAAAGACCGACACAACCTGGCTTGCATCGGTTAAACTCACCCTACTAAACCTCATTCACTCCAATCTGGGTCACGGCACCATTGTAGCTGAGGCCCGATTGAGAGGTTAGCGTGCTAGCTACTAGGCTAAAAGCCCGAGCTACTAACCCAGAGGCTAGCACACCCTTTGAAGTTGTCAGGGAGTAAGGTTTATCAAAGTACAAAAGACCCACACACCCTGGCTGGCCTCTGTTAAACTCACCCTACTAAACCTCACTCACTCCATTCCAGGTCAGGGCACCATTGTAGCTGAGGCCTGATTGAGAGGTTAGCATGCTAGCTACTAGGCTAAAAGCCCGAACTGCTAACCCAGAGGCTAGCTCAACCTTTAAGGTTCTCAGGGAGTAAGGTTTATCAAGGTACAAAAGACCCACACACCATGCCTGGCCTCTGTTAAACTCATCCTACTAAACCTCACTCACTCCAATCCGGGTCACGGCACCATTGTAGCTGAGGCCTGATTGAGAGGTTAGCGTGCTAGCTACTAGGCTAAAAGACCGAGCTGCGAACCCAGAGGCTCGCCCTTTGAAGTTGTCAGGGAGTAAGGTTTATCAAGGTAAAAAAGACCCACACACCCTGGCTGGCCTCTGTTAAACTCACCCCACTAAACCTTACTTACTCCAATCCGGGTCACGGCACCATTGTGGTGACTGGGCCATGTGTACGTTGGTACACCTCACTTGCTGACAACTTCATTAACTCCATTAAGTTCGCTACCCGTTCGGAACGGTGGAAGGATGGGACGATCAGAAACACAACACAGAGCCGCTGCAATGGTGCCGTGACCCGGATTAGTTTGAGTGATGCTTATGGGGGTGAGGGTAACAGAGGTCAGCCAGGGTGACTGGGTCATAGGCACGTTGGTACACCTCACTCCCTGACAACTTCAAAGGGCGTGCTGGCCTCTGTTGAACTCACCCTACTAAACCTCACTCACTCCAATCCGGGTCACGGCACCATTGTAGCGGAGGCCAGCAAGGGTGACTGGGCCATGTGTACGTTGGTACACCTCACTCCCTGACAACTTCATTAACTCCATTAGGTTCGCTACCCGTACGGAGGGGTGGAAGGATGGGAGGATCAAAAACACAACACAGAACCGCTACAATGGTGCCGTGACCCGGATTAGTGTGAGTGAGGCTTAGGGGGGTGAGGGAAACAGAGGTCAGCCAGGGTGACTGGGCCAAAGGTATGTTGGTACACATCATTTCCTGACAACTTCAAAGCGCGTGCTGGCCTCTGTTAAACTCATCCTACTAAACCTCACTCACTCCAATCCGGGTCACGGCACCATTGTAGCTGAGGCCCGATTGAGAGGTTTGTGTGCTAGCTACTAGGCTACAAGCCCGAGCTGCTAACCCAGAGGCTAGCACACCCTTTGAAGTTGTCAGGGAGTAAGGTTTATCAAGGTACAAAAGACCCACACACCCTGGCTGGCCTCTGTTAAACTCACCCTACTAATCCTCACTCACTCCAATCCGGGTCACGGCACCATTGTAGTTGAGGCCCGATTGAGAGGTTAGCGTGCTAGCTACTAGGCTAAAAGCCCGAGCTACTAACCCAGAGGCTAACACACCCTTTGAAGTTGTCAGGGAGTAAGGTTTATCAAGGTACAAAAGACCCACACACTCTGGCTGGCCTCTGTTAAACTCACCCTACTAATCCTCACTCACTCCAATCCGGGTCAAGGCACCATTGTAGCCGAGGCCCGATTGAGAGGTTAGCGTGCTAGCTACTAGGCTAAAAGCCCGAGCTGCTAACCCAGAGGCTAGCACACCCTTTGAAGTTGTCAGGGAGTAAGGTTTATCAAAGTACAAAAGACCCACACACCCTGGCTGGCCTCTGTTAAACTCACCCTACTTATCCTCACTCACTCCAATCCGGGTCACGGCACCATTGTAGCTTAGGCCCGATTGAGAGGTTAGCGTGCTAGCTACTAGGCTAAAAGCCTGAGCTACTAACCCAGAGGCTAGCACACCCTTTGAAGTTGTCAGGGAGTAAGGTTTATCAAGGTACAAAAGACCCACACACCCTGGCTGGCCTCTGTTAAACTCACCCTACTAAACCTCACTCACTGCAATCCGGGTCACGGCACCATTGTAGCTTAGGCCCGATTGAGAGGTTAGCGTGCTAGCTACTAGGCTAAAAGCAAGATCTGCTAACCCAGAGGCTAGCACACCCTTTGAAGTTGTCAGGGAATTAAGGTTTATCAAGGTACAAAAGACCCACACAACCTGGCTTGCATCGGTTAAACTCACGCTACTAAACCTCACTCACTCCAAACCGGGGCACGGCACCATTGTAGCTGAGGCCCGATTGAGAGGTTAGCGTGCTAGCTACTAGGCTAAAAGCCCGAACTGCTAACCCAGAGGCTAGCTCACCCTTTGAGGTTGTCAGGGAGTAAGGTTTATCAAGGGACAAAAGACCCACACACCCCGGCTGGCATTTGTTAAACTCACCCTACTAAACCTCACTCACTCCAATACGGGTCACGGCACCATTGTAGCTTAGGCCCGATTGAGAGGTTAGCGTGCTAGCTACTAGGCTAAAAGCCCGAGCTACTAACCCAGAGGCTAGCACACCCTTTGAAGTAGTCAGGGAGTAAGGTTTATCAAGGTACAAAAGACCCACACACCCTGGCTGGCATCTGTTAAACTCACCCTACTAAACCTCACTCGCTGCAATCCGGGTCACGGCACCATTGTAGCTTAGGCCCGATTGAGAGGTTAGTGTTCTAGCTACTAGGCTACAAGCCCGAGCTGCTAACCCAGAGGGTAGCACACCCTTTGAAGTTGTCAGGGAATTAAGGTTTATTAAGGTACAAAAGACCCACACACCCTGGCTGGCCTCTGTTAAACTCACCCTACTAATCCTCACTCACTCCAATCCGGGTCACGGCACCATTGTAGCTTAGGCCCGATTGAGAGGTTAGCGTGCTAGCTACTAGGCTAAAAGCCCGAGCTGCTAACCCCGAGGCTAGCTCACCCTTTGAAGTTGTCAGTAATAACTCGTATAACACCAGAAACGCAGATTTCGACAATTATAGTTCAAGACTTACGGTAATTTAAAAACAGCACTGCACACCATAATGGCGGCTACAGTTTTGATGTTAAAGGTCTAAAAAAATTAAAGCCGGATTGAAAATCTTAACGGGCCGCATGTGGCCCGCGGGCCGAGTTTTGCCCAGGTCTGGTGTAGAGGCTCTTCTTTGGAAATGAACGTCGCTGAATTTATTCTGAAGTGGTTTTAATTGTGTGCCTGCATGCAAACATTGTGTTAAGTGAGTTATTGCCCCCGGGTGAAAAAGAAACGCTATCAGTAACACAACAACACCTTTTTTGGGGGAGGGGGGGGTGAGAACACTAACAGGTCCTATAAGAGGAAGGGGGGATGGTGCTTGTGTGCGTAGGAAAAGGAAGGGTTTGTGGTAAGAATCGGCGGAAAATAATAACTGCTAATTGGCCGGAGGCAGTGTTTCCCCTCCCGAATACCACGAAGACAGGACACCTACGGAGGAAGCTCTGACAGGATTAGTGCGTTTGTGTGTTAACAGAGTGATAAAAAGAGAAGGTCACACCACAACTCAGGGTCCCCTTTGGAGTCAGCGGCACAGAGAACAAGCAGGCGGAAGGCGGGCCAGTTAACGGAGAGGACAGTCCGGAAGACGGAGGGCGGAAAAGAAAGTGCTTCCCTCCACCTGATTGAGCATGCGCGACCTCACCTGTTCTCCCGACACTGCCGGCGTTCCTGCGCCTCCTGAAGTTTTGGCTTTGCACGGGCGGGCGACTCGAACACGCTGGGTGGCGCAGAGGCGCCGGAAAGAGGGGACGGGAGAAACAGGAGGCAGCTATTTTGAGGAGTTAAAGGAGCAGCAGAGGGGGTGAAAAGGGAGGGGTCACACTGGGAAGAGGACAACTCCTGGAGCTCGTTCCAGAGAGAGAGTGGGAGGAGATTGTCCAGGGTGGTTGCGAGGGTTCCTTCGGACCGGGAGCGGTACAATAGCAGCGGCTTTCTCACAAACATGTCATCTAAAACGGCGCTACGTCTGGCTTTTAAATGAAAGTCTTTTAGAGTCGCAGGGAGAACTGGCAATCTCTCGTCACCATTTGCTGTGATACCTGGCTCACAAGTACCCGTTTTGTCCTGCATGACCAGACACTGTGGAAACCAGTCAATTTGTTTTTTTGAACTACTGTTGGAATCCTCTGGGCTCGGAATAGTCCCGAACTCCTCACACAAGTTGGAGTTCTCAGAATCGAGCTTCTTAGTGAACTCTAACACGGAAGACGGTTGTGACCGGCGGTTTTGGTAGCGCTGCGAGTCAGGGGTCACATAGAGGCTTTGGAGAAAAATACTGGCATTCTGGTCAAATGTCTTAGAGTTGGCGGTGAAGGGCTCGCCAAAAAGCCTAAAGGGTCCAAGAGGCTGTTGGTGACCTTCCTGTCCTCCCATGTCCTCGAGGGGCAAGGACTTCCTGGTGTCCGGGGAGGGAGTTGGGATGTAGAGAGATGGAAGAGTGGAAAACGGTTTATCACTGGGACCTGAAAAGGCCAGCATCGATCCACTAGATTCACCTTGGCATTTCTCTTCATTTTGGTGGTTAGACGGTGGAGAGATATTGGGCTTTGGATGCAGGTCCTTTTTTGTTGGCGTCTGTATATCTGCACCTGTCAATCCCAGGGTAAGGACTGTTGACCCCTCTGGATCCGACCAGTCTGCCTCTACAGTCTCATGCTCGTTCGGAATCATAGTTTTTTGGGCTGCACCAGTAGGAAGATAATCGGAAGCACTACAATCCTGATAAGGGATAGCTGATTCAGACAAAATCTCTGAGCTGAGAACACTTCTTTCACTCTTTTGTGGCTCGGTTTCATCTGAGGAGCTAGCAGAGAATATGTCTGACAATGAATACGAAGAAAGGCAGGAGAGGAAGTCGTCGTCGACAGAACTGCCTATACCCGAGGAGCCGGCAGGATCCGGCAAACTGGAGGTGTGACAGGCGGCGGGATGAGTGTTAGCGTCAGTTAAGATGTTTGTGTTAGTGCTGCTGTTAGCTTGATGCAATTCAGGGTGAGGGAATGATTGTGAGTTTGCGAACGTGCTGAAGATTTCATTGTGGTAGTCAAAGCTTGCATCCTCAGGGATCGTGTCCAGACAGTGAATGGTGAGACCTGAAGGTTTAGGATTGCCATTGGTATTTGTCCCTTGATCCGTGCCGTGTTCTTGAGGGCGGGAACTGACAAAGCCTTGGCATATTTGGTCAGCTGTGGTGCAGTCTTGGGGAACTTGCAGCCTATCAGATGCAAACGCCTCAAAGGATTCGTCCCACTGCGGATCGGGTTCCTGATCCCCGGTAAAAGGATTGGCAGCCTTCTTGCTGAAGGCCTCTCCCGTGGAGAGCGCAGCGTTGGTGAAACGAGGGACGAAGTCCTCGGTACTCGGACTGCCACAGCACTGCGTAGGGGACTGTGGAAAGAGTTGCGCTATGGGAGGCCGAGAACTGGAAAGGGAGGGCGGAGGGGGCAGCGAGGAAGTTAGGGGCGGAGTTACCATGTCTTCATAAAAAGGGTTGTGCTGGAGGAAGGAGAGAAAGGGGTTGGCGGGCGACATGGTGAGCGTCGCCGGCTGTGAGCGACAGAAGGGGTTAGAACGGTGCAGAGGAGGAGGATGCGGGGCATGTTGGGGCAGGAAGGTCGGGTTAGTGTCCGAGTCTAGTTTATGGGACACCACCAGGCTGTGGAAGGAAAACCAACATCACAGTCGTCTAGATTAGAGACGGTCTACACAGGTGAACCAAAGGTTCGTACAGTGGATCTCCCAATATCGGCAGTTACACAGGGCTGTCTTATATTGGTCCATATTGATACTTATTGACATATTTTAGGACCTATGGAAATATGGAGCAGGAGAAAAATATAATAAATGTTAACATGTTTACTTCCCCCTCAGTCTCAAGGCAGAAAGTACATCAAATGTCAAAACAAGCATGGACAACAGCCAATGTAAACAAACTCTTGAAATGAATGAATAAATAAATTAATTAAGTGTAACAAAAATAGTACAAAGTGTGAAAATGTAAACATAGAGAAACCTGAGAAGAACACGTACTGTATTTTCCGGACCAGAGGGCGGATGATAAGGCGCACTGCCGATGAATGGCCTATTTTCGATATGTTTTCATATATAAGGCGCACCGGATTATAAGGCGCATTAAAGGAGTCACATTATTATTTTTTATTTCTAAATGTAAAAGACTTCCTTGCTCGTCTCATTCCATCTTTAACTGGATGAGACACCCAAAGTATACATTAAAATAAAGAAAGTGGGATTTACAATATTAACTATGAAGTTACCGTATTTTCCGCACTATAAGGCGCACCTAAAAACCACAAATTTTCTCAAAAGCTGACAGTGCGCCTTATAACCCGGTGCGCTTTATATATGGATAAATATTAAGATTCATTTTCATAAAGTTTCGGTCTCGCAACTTCGGTAAACAGCCGCCATCTTTTTTCCCGGTAGAACAGGAAGCGCTTCTTCTTCTACGCAAGCAACCGCCAAGGTAAGCACCCGCCCCCATAGAACAGGAAGCGCTTCTTCTTCTACTGTAAGCAACCACCCGCCCGCGTAGAAGAAGAAAAAGGGCGCGGATATTATCATTTCCTTTGTGTGTTTACATCTGTAAAGACCACAAAATGGCTCCTACAAAGCGACAGGGATCCGGTTCATGAAAAGACGCAATCTCTCCATCCGCACACGGATTACTATTTCACAACAACTGATATTCCTGTGAACCGCACTGTGGATACAACGGGAGCACGTACGGTGAATATTCGCACCACAGGGAATGAGAAGTCAGCCTTCACTGTGGTTCTAGCTTGCCATGCTAATGGCCAGAAACTTCCACCCATGGTGATATTCAAAAGGAAGACCTTGCCAAAAGAGACCTTTCCAGCCGGCGTCATCATAAAAGCTAACGCGAAGGGATGGATGAAGAAAAGATGAGCGAGTGGTTAAGGTAAGTTTAAGTTTACGCGAAGAGGCCGGGTGGCTTTTTTCACGCAGCTCTGTCCATGTTGATATACGACTCCATGCGCGCCCACATCACGCTGGTTTTAATATATTATTAAAGTTTGACTGACCTATCTGACTGTTTTTTTGACATTCCTTTAGCGCAGTTAGATGCGGCTTACAACACGGGGCGGCTTATAGGTGGACAAAGTTTTGAAATATGCCGTTCATTGAAGGCGCGGCTTATAACCCAGGGCGCCTTATGGTGCGGAAAATACGGTACACAGGGCTGAAAACTGTATCACGATGTACCGGTAAGTGTTTTATATTGGTCCATATTGATACTTATTGACATATTTTAGGACCTATGGAAATATGGAGCAGGAGAAAAATATAATAAATATTAACATGTTTACTTCCCCTCAGTCTCAAGGCAGAAAGTACATCAAAGCATGGACAACAGCCAATGTAAACAAACTCTTGAAATGAAGGTACAAAAATATGTAATGAATAAATTAATTAACAAAAATAGTACAAAGTGTGAAAATGTAAACATAGAGAAACCTGAGAAGAACACGTACTGTATTTTCCGGACCATAGGGCGGATGATAAGGCGCACTGCCGATGAATGGCCTATTTTCGATATGTTTTCATATATAAGGCGCACCGGATTATAAGGTGGCTGCAGGATTAGGTCTCTGCTTTTTGCAGATGATGTGGTCCTGATGGCTTCATCTGGCCAGGATCTTCAGCTCTCGCTGGATCGGTTCGCAGCCGAGTGTGAAGCGACTGGGATGAGAATCAGCACCTCCAAGTCCGAGTCCATGGTTCTCGCCCGGAAAAGGGTGGAGTGCCATCTCCGGGTTGGGGAGGAGATCTTGCCCCAAGTGGAGGAGTTCAAGTACCTCGGAGTCTTGTTCACGAGTGGGGGAAGAGTGGATCGTGAGATCGACAGGCGGATCGGTGCGGCGTCTTCAGTAATGCGGACGCTGTATCGATCCGTTGTGGTGAAGAAGGAGCTGAGCCGGAAGGCAAAGCTCTCGATTTACCGGTCGATCTACGTTCCCATCCTCACCTATGGTCATGAGCTTTGGGTCATGACCGAAAGGACAAGATCACGGGTACAAGCGGCCGAAATGAGTTTCCTCCGCCGAGTGGCGGGGCTCTCCCTTAGAGATAGGGTGAGAAGCTCTGTCATTCGGGGGGAGCTCAAAGTAAAGCCGCTGCTCCTCCACATGGAGAGGAGCCAGATGAGGTGGTTCGGGCATCTGGTCAGGATGCCACCCGAACGCCTCCCTAGGAAGGTGTTTCGGGCACGTCCGACCGGTAGGAGGCCACGGGGAAGACCCAGGACACGCTGGGAAGACTATGTCTCCCGGCTGGCCTGGGAACGCCTCGGGATCCCCCGGGAGGAGCTGGACGAAGTGGCTGGGGAGAGGGAAGTCTGGGCTTCCCTGCTTAAGCTGCTGCCCCCGCGAACCGACCTCGGATAAGCGGAAGAAGATGGATGGATGGATGGATGGATATATATATATATATGTATGTATGTATGTATGTATGTATATATGTATATATATATGTATGTATGTGTATATATATATATATATATATATATATATATATATATATATATGTATATATGTATATATATATATATATATATATATATATATATATGTATGTATGTATGTATGTATGTATGTATGTATGTATATATGTATGTATGTATGTATATATATATGTATGTATGTATATATGTAAATATATGTAGGTGTGTATGTATATATACATTTAGGACTACTCTGACTTTTCAAACAGAGTATAGTACCGTTTTTGATTCATTAGTACCGCCATACTATACTAGTACGAGTTAGAGCGTGTCAAAGAAAAGGTTTATTAAGGTAAGATTGGCAGAAGTATCTAGAATAATCACCTTGGTTTGCTGTGCAACTCCTTGGATCCAAACCAGCTGGTGTGTTTCCCTGCAGCAGCCGTGCACGGCGTGGTCTCCGTCCCTCCCGGCTCCTCCTCCTCCTCCTCCCCCCCGCCCGGCACGGGGCAGCTCTTCTCCAGGGCCGCCGCTATGGCCGCCGTCTCCTCCTCGCCGGCCTTGTCGAAGGACCAGCGGCGCCCGTCTCCCACCGTGCCGTGCAGGACGTCCGCGGGGGCCCTGGGGTGGAGACTCTGCAAGGAGACGGAGAGAGGCAGGGTCTTCTGGAGGTGTCCCGGGTCCAGGGAGCTCCCCGGCTCTCCCGCGCCGTGGTCCGGGGGCCGGAGGTTGAGCGTGAGCTGAGGCACGGCTATGGTGATTTCATGGAAGTCCTGGTCAAAGTCACATCGCAGGGGCGACAACTTGGGGGAGGTGTCGGCTGTGTGCTCTGTGGAGAAGGCAAACCAACAAGGTAAGAGAGAAAACCGCGACCAACAGCTATTTGTGGCCCCTAAACAAGATTGTGTCTAAGACCTCATTTCTGTCTTTAATATTACTCGTCGAATATTTAATTCATCCATCCATCCATCCATCTTCTTCCGCTTATCCGAGGTCGGGTCGCGGGGGCAGCAGCCTAAGCAGGGAAGCCCAGACTTCCCTCTCCCCAGCCACTTCGTCCAGCTCCTCCCGGGGGACCCCGAGGCGTTCCCAGGCCAGCCGGGAGACATAGTCTTCCCAACGTGTCCTGGGTCTTCCCCGCGGCCTCCACCGGTCGGACGTGCCCTAAACACCTCCCTAGGGAGGCGTTCGGGTGGCATCCTGACCAGATGCCCGAACCACCTCATCTGGCTCCTCTCGATGTGGAGGAGCAGCGGCTTTACTTTGAGCTCCTCCCGGATGGCAGAGGTTCTCACCCTATCTCTAAGGGAGAGCCCTGCCACCCGGCGGAGGAAACTCATTTCGGCCGCTTGTACCCGTGATCTTGTCCTTTCGGTCATAACCCAAAGCTCATGACCATAGGTGAGGATGGGAACGTAGATCGACCGGTAAATTGAGAGCTTTGCCTTCCGGCTCAGCTCCTTCTTCACCACAACGGATCGATACAGCGTCCGCATTACTGAAGACGCCGCACTGATCCGCCTGTCGATCTCACGATCCACTCTTCCCCCACTCGTGAACAAGACTCCGAGGTACTTGAACTCCTCCACTTGGGGCAAAATCTCCTCCCCAACCCGGAGATGGCACTCCACCCTTTTCCGGGCGAGAACCATGGACTCGGACTTGGAGGTGCTGATTCTCATCCCAGTCGCTTCACACTCGGCTGTGAACCGATCCAGTGAGAGCTGAAGATCCTGGCCAGATGAAGCCATCAGGACCACATCATCTGCAAAAAGCAGAGACCTAATCCTGCAGCCACCAAACCAGATCCCCTCAACGCCTTGACTGCGCCTAGAAATTCTGTCCATAAAAGTTATGAACAGAATGGGTGACAAAGGGCAGCCTTGGCGTAGTCCAACCCTCACTGGAAACGTGTCCGACTTACTACCGGCAATGCGGACCAAGCTCTGGCACTGATCATACAGGGAGCGGACTGCCACAATCAGACAGTCCGATACCCCATACTCTCTGAGCACTCCCCACAGGACTTCCCGAGGGACACGGTCGAATGCCTTCTCCAAGTCCACAAAACACATGTAGACTGGTTGGGCAAACTCCCATGCACCCTCAAGGACCCTGCCGAGAGTATAGAGCTGGTCCACAGTTCCACGACCAGGACGAAAACCACACTGTTCCTCCTGAATCAGAGGTTCGACTATCCGGCGTAGACTCCTCTCCAGTACACCTGAATAGACCTTACCAGGAAGGCTGAGGAGTGTGATCCCACGATAGTTAGAACACACCCTCCGGTTCCCTTTCTTAAAGAGAGGAACCACCACCCTGGTCTGCCAATCCAGAGGCACCACCCCCGATGTCCACGCGATGCTGCAGAGTCTTGTCAACCAAGACAGCCCCACAGCATCCAGAGCCTTAAGGAACTCCGGGCGGATCTCATCCACCCCCGGGGCCTTGCCACCGAGGAGCTTTTTAACTACCTCAGCAACCTCAGCCCCAGAAATAGGAGAGCCCACCACGGACTCCCCAGGCACTGCTTCCTCATAGGAAGACGTGTTGGTGGGATTGAGGAGGTCTTCGAAGTATTCCCTCCACCGATCCACAACATCCGCAGTCGAGGTCAGCAGAACACCATCCTCGCCATACACGGTGTTGATAGTGCACTGCTTCCCCTTCCTGAGGCTGCGGATGGTGGTCCAGAATTGCTTCGAAGCCGTCCGGAAGTCGTTTTCCATAGCTTCCCCGAACTCCTCCCATGTCCGAGTTTTTGCCTCTGCGACCGCATTCATAGTTAATCATTTCTACTTTGCTGTAATTAATTTGCCACCATAAACTGGGGTTTAATGTAAAGCCATACATCTTTACAGTCATATAACTTGGGATTTGAAACGTGCTAACTCTATGCATGTTTCCGTTAGCATGCTAACACTAAAGTGCTAGCTTTCTGAGCTAATTTTGCGAGCATTTCCCCTGGAATCATATAACTTGGTATGTGACACTTAACTGATAGCGTGCCAACGTTAGCTTTCTGGCATGCTAAAATTAGCGTGCTAACTTTTTGAGCTAGTTTTGCAACCGTTTACCCCAGAGGCATATAACTTGGTATGTGACACTTGTTAACTGTTAGCATGCTAACATTAAAGTCCTAGCTCGCTGAGCTAATTTTGCGAGCATTTCCCCTGGAGTCATATATGTAACTTGGTATGTGACACTTACCGGTAAGTGATAGCGTGCCAACGCTAGCTTTCTAGCATGCTAAAATTAGCGTGCTAACTTTTTGAGCTAGTTTTGCAACCGTTTACCCCAGAGGCATATAACTTGGTATGTGACACTTGTTAACTGTTAGCATGCTAACATTAAAGTCCTAGCTCGCTGAGCTAATTTTGCGAGCGTTTCCCCTGGAGTCATATATGTAACTTGGTATGTGACACTTAACTGATAGCGTGCCAACGTTAGCTTTCTGGCATGCTAAAATAAGCGTGCTAACTTTTTGAGCTAGTTTTGCAACCGTTTACCCCAGAGGCATATAACTTGGTATGTGACACTTGTTAACTGTTAGCATGCTAAGTGTTAGCATTTTTATGTAAACATGCTACTGTTTTAGCATACATATATATATATATATATATATATATACACAGGTAAAAGCCAGTAAATTAGAATATTTTGAAAAACTTGATTTATTTCAGTAATTGCATTCAAAAGGTGTAACTTGTACATTATATTTATTCATTGCACACAGACTGATGCATTCAAATGTTTATTTCATTTAATTTTGATGATTTGAAGTGGCAACAAATGAAAATCCAAAATTCCGTGTGTCACAAAATTAGAATATTGTGTAAGGGTTAAATTTTGAAGACACCTGGTGCCACAAACTAATCAGCTGATTAACTCAAAACACCTGCAAAGGGCTTTAAATGGTCTCTCAGTCCAGTTCTGAAGCCTACACAAACATGGGGAAGACTTCAGATTTGACAGCTGTCCAAAAGGCAACCATCGACACATTGCACAAGGAGGGAAAGACACAAAAGGTTATTGCTGAAGAGGCTGGCTGTTCTCAGAGCTCTGTGTCCAAACACATTAATGGAGAGGCAAAGGGAAGGAAAAACTGTGGTCAGAAAAAGTGTACAAGCGATAGGGATCACCGCGCCCTGGTCAAGATTGTGAAAAAAAAAACCATTCAAAAATGTGGGGGAGATTCAGAAGGAGTGGACAGCTGCTGGAGTCAGTGCTTCAAGATCCACCACCAAGAGACGCTTGAAAGACATGGGTTTCAACTGCCGCATACCTCGTGTCAAGCCACTGTTGACCAAGAAACAGCGCGAAAAGCGTCTCACCTGGGCTAAGGAAAAAAAGAGCTGGACTGCTGCTGAGTGGTCCAAAGTCATGTTTTCTGACGAAAGCAAATTTTGCATTTCCTTTGGAAATCGAGGTCCCAGAGTCTGGAGGAAGACAGGAGAGGCACAGGATCCACGTTGCCTGAAGTCTAGTGTAAAGTTTCCACCATCAGTGATGGTTTGGGGTGCCATGTCATCTGCTGGTGTCGGTCCACTCTGTTTCCTGAGATCCAGGGTCAACGCAGCCGTCTACCAGCAAGTTTTAGAGCACTTCATGCTTCCTGCTGCTGACCTGCTCTATGGAGATGGAGATTTCAAGTTCCAACAGGACTTGGCGCCTGCACACAGCGCAAAATCTACCCGTGCCTGGTTTACGGACCATGGTATTTCTGTTCTAAATTGGCCCGCCAACTCCCCTGACCTTAGCCCCATAGAAAATCTGTGGGGTATTGTGAAAAGGAAGATGCAGAATGCCAGACCCAAAAACGCAGAAGAGTTGAAGGCCACTATCAGAGCAACCTGGGCTCTCATAACACCTGAGCAGTGCCAGAAACTCATCGACTCCATGCCACGCCGCATTAACGCCGTAATTGAGGCAAAAGGAGCTCCAACCAAGTATTGAGTATTGTACATGCTCATATTTTTCATTTTCATACTTTTCAGTTGGCCAACATTTCTAAAAATCCCTTTTTTGTATTAGCCTTAAGTAATATTCTAATTTTGTGACACACGGAATTTTGGATTTTCATTTGTTGCCACTTCAAATCATCAAAATTAAATGAAATAAACATTTGAATGCATCAGTCTGTGTGCAATGAATAAATATAATGTACAAGTTACACCTTTTGAATGCAATTACTGAAATAAATCAAGTTTTTCAAAATATTCTAATTTACTGGCTTTTACCTGTACTGTATATGTATGTATATATATATGTATGTATATATGTATACATACATATATATGTACATATACTGTACATACATACCTACATATATTTACATATATACATACATACATATATACATACATACACATATATACATACATACATACACATATATACACATATATACTGTACATACATACATATATATACACATAGATATACATACATATATACACATATATATATATATATATATATATATATATATATATATATATATATATACACACATATATGCACATACACATATATACATACATACATACATATATACACATATATACTGTACATACATACATACATATATATACACATATATATACATACATATATACACACACATATTATATATATATATATATATACACACACACACATATATATATATATATATATATATATATATATATATACAC
>NC_084573.2:2585000-2625000 GCF_033978685.3 Nerophis lumbriciformis
AAAAGACCAGGACTACTAGACTCGGACAAGTAGGACTACTCGGACTAAAAGACCAGGACTACGAGACTAAGATTACTAGACTAGGACAAGTAGGACTAAGAGACCAGGACTACTAAACTACGACAAGTAGGACTACAAGGATTAAGAGACCAGGACTACTAGACTAAGAAAAGTAGGATGAGTCGGACTAAAAGACCAGGACTACTAGAGTAAGGACTAAAAGACCAGGACAAGTAGAACTACCAGGACTAAAGACTACTACACTAAGGACTACTAGACTAGAACAAATAGGACTACTAGGATTAAAAGACAAAGACTACTAGACTAGGACAAGTAGGACTACTCGGACTAAGAAACCAGGACTACTAAACTAAGACAATTAGGACTACTCGGACTAAGAGACCAGGACTACTAGACTAGGACAAGTACGACTACTCGGACTAAAAGACCGGGACTACGAGACTAAGATTACTAGACTAGGACAAGTAGGACTAAGAGACCAGGACTACTAAACTAGGACAAGTAGGACTACTAGGACTAAAAGACCAGGACTACTAGAGTAAGGACTAAAAGACCAGGACAAGTAGAACTACCAGGACTAAAGACTACTACACTAAGGACTACTAGACTAGAACAAATAGGACTACTAGGATTAAAAGACAAAGACTACTAGACTAGGACAAGTAGGACTACTCGGACTAAGAGACCAGGACTACTAGACTAAGACAATTAGGACTACTCGGACTAAGAGACCAGGACTACTAGACTAGGACAAGTACGACTACTCGGACTAAAAGACCAGGACTACGAGACTAAGATTACTAGACTAGGACAAGTAGGACTAAGAGACCAGGACTACTAAACTACGACAAGTAGGGCTACAAGGATTAAGAGACCAGGACTACTAGACTAAGAAAGTAGGATGAGTCGGACTAAAAGACCAGGACTACTAAAGTAAGGACTAAAAGACCAGGACAAGTAGAACTACCAGGATTAAAGACTACTAGACTAAGGACTACTAGACTAGAACAAATAGGATTACTAGGATTAAAAGACAAAGACTACTAGACTAGGACAAGTAGGACTACTCGGACTAAAAGACCAGGACTACGAGACTAAGATTACTAGACTAGGACAAGTAGGACTAAGAGACCAGGACTACTAAACTACGACAAGTAGGACAACAAGGATTAAGAGACCAGGACTACTAGACTAGGACAAGTAGGACAAGTCAGACTAAAAGACCAGGACTACTAAATTATGACAAGTAAGACTACAATAACTAAGTGACCAGGACTACTAGACTATGACAAGTAGGTCTACAAGACTAAAAGACATGGACTACTAGGCCATGACAAATAGGACTACTCTGACTCAGAGACCAGTACTACTAGACTAAGCCTACTAGACTAGGACAAGTAGGACTACGAGGACTAGACTACTAGACTAGGACAAGTAGGACTACAAGGACTCAGAGACCAGGACTACTAGACTAAGACAAGTAGAACTACAATGAATCAGAGACCAGGACTACTAGACTATGACAAGTATGACTACAATGAGTCAGAGACCAGGACTGCTGGACTATGACAAGTATGACTACAATGAATCAGAGACCAGGACTACTAAACTACGACAAGTAGGACTACAAGGATTAAGAGACCAGGACTACTAGACTAGGACAAGTAGGACGAGTCGGACTAAAAGACCAGGACTACTAAATTATGACAAGTAAGACTACAATAACTAAGTGACCAGGACTACTAGACTATGACAAGTAGGTCTACAAGACTAAAAGACATGGACTACTAGGCCATGACAAGTAGGACTACTCGGACTCAGAGACCAGGACTACTAGACTAAGCCTACTAGACTAGGACAAGTAGAACTACAAGGACTAGACTACTAGACGAGGACAAGTAGGACTACAAGGACTCAGAGACCAGGACTACTAGACTAAGACAAGTAGAACTACAATGAATCAGAGACCAGGACTAGTAGACTATGACAAGTAGGACTACAATGAATTACTACTAGACTATGACAATGTATGACTACAATGAGTCAGAGACCAGGACTGCTGGACTATGACAAGTATGACTACAATGAATCAGAGACCAGGACTAGTAGACTAAGACAAGTAGAACTACAATGAATCAGAGACCATGACTACAAAACTATGACAAGTATGACTACAAGACTAAAAGACATGGACTACTAGGCCATGACAAAAAAGGACTACTCGGACTAAGAGACCAGGACTACTAGACTAAGCCTACTAGACTAGGACAAGTAGGACTACAAGGACTAGACTACTAGACTAGGACAAGTAAGACTACAAGGACTCAGAGACCAGGACTACTAGACTAGGACAAGTAGGAATACTCGGACTAAAAGACCAGGACTACTAGAGTAATGAGTAAAAGACCAGGACAAGTAGAACTACCAGGACTAAAGACTACTAGACTAAGGACTACTAGACTAGAACAAATAGGACTACTAGGATTAAAAGACCAGGACTACTAGACTAGGACAAGTAGGACTACTCGGACTAAAAAACCAGGACTACGAGACTAAGATTACTAGACTAGGACAAGTAGGACTAAGAGACCAGGACTACTAAACTACGACAAGTAGGACTACAAGGATTAAGAGACCAGGACTACTAGACTAAGAAAAGTAGGATGAGTCTGACTAAAAGACCAGGATTACTAGAGTAAGGACTAAAAGACCAGGACAAGTAGAACTACCAGGACTAAAGACTACTAGACTAGGGACTACTAGACTAGAACAAATAGGACTACTAGGATTAAAAGACCAGGACTACTAGACTAGGACAAGTAGGACTACTCGGACTAAAAGACCAGGACTACGAGACTAAGATTACTAGACTAGGACAAGTAGGACTAAGAGACCAGGACTACTAAACTACGACAAGTAGGACTACAAGGATTAAGAGACCAGGACTACTAGACTAAGAAAAGTAGGATGAGTCGGACTAAAAGACCAGGATTACTAGAGTAAGGACTAAAAGACCAGGACAAGTAGAACTACCAGGACTAAAGACTACTAGACTAGGGACTACTAGACTAGAACAAATAGGACTACTAGGATTAAAAGACCAGGACTACTAGACTAGGACAAGTAGGACTACTCGGACTAAAAGACCAGGACTACGAGACTTTAAAAGTCTTATATAAGTGTTATAATGAAGACAACACATGATGTAAGTGTTTATATTAGCCTACTATCAAAATGACTTTAAAAGTCTTATATAAGTGTTATAATGAAGACAACACATGATGTAAGTGTCTATATTAGCCTACTATCAAAATGTCTTTAAAAGTCTTATATAACCGTTACAATGAAGTGGCATAAAACACGTCTTTCTGTGGCAGCGTCGGAGAAAGTTGTACATGTAAACAAACTACGGTGAGTTCAAGGACCGCCAAAATTAGTAGGACAAAAACGTCTCTAGCCAAATACTCTCATCAGTGAAGCATGTTTAGTATAAACAGTGGACAGAAACTATATTAAAACAAAAATTATATTTTTTTCCATTTTCATGCATTTTTTGAAAAAGCTCCAGGGAGCCACTAGAGCCCCGCCTTATACCAATAATTTATAAAATAACATTTATCGATGATAAGTCATTATTTATGGGAACTAAAAGGGCATAGATGGAAGATAACTTCAATAGAAACCAAAAAAAACAAAACAAATAGTAATATAATAAAAAAAAAAAAGTACCACAAGAGACTGTTATGCAATCTTCAATTTTGACCTGGAGTTGAGCACCAAACACACTTACACACACACTGAGGAATGCCAGTGAAAACAATTAGCTACATCCACGGACACACACTGGAATGCTGACACTTACCGCCACCAGAACAAAATACACCTTTTTTGCACAACCGTATGAATGGATAGAAAATGTTTTGGTGTTACAACCACAGACAGGACTGAAGTAAACATTGGTGGTGTGATTGTTAGCCTAGGAGCCTGGAGTGGGTTTAAGGTGTGGACTCCAGTTTCTCGCCGAGTTGCCAACAATAGTAGAACACGTCAACTCCCTTTAGCCGAGGTGGGGTTCACATTCCGCAGAAGTGGTCAGACACATTTTTGGCAAGCTTTGACTTTCCATTGGTTTTAGTTGAGCTACGAACACGAGATTACAAACGAGGTGTGCGGCGGTACGGCAGCGTTAAGGTTCGGTACACATTTCCGTATCAAGGTCAGTCACTGGTCAATCCCAAGTTCTTTCAGATGACATATATGCAGAGTAAGAAGGACCATCAAGACAGAATAGGAATATTACCAAGTTTTACTGAAGCTTCAGGAGAGCAGCCCACACCAATACATTCATACCAGCTTCTTTAACATTAAAATGGAAGAGACAACTTCTTGCATCCGAGGAAAACCCCCACCTCTCCAGAAAGGAATACAGCCTCATTGTTCTACTGCATATAAGATATAAGGGAGTACTCCAACTCCTACAGTGCAAGCCTTCAAGGTAACACACTTTACTTGCGGACATAAAATGAAAAAACAGAAAGAGTACAAATGGAAAAACACTAGCTGTTTTAAACATGGCTTTGAATAAAGAAAGAACTCTTAAACATATATGCATTCTCCACACGACAAAGTAAACAAAAACAGAATGCTGGACGACAGCAAAGACTTACTGTGGAGCAAAGACAATGTACATCCGAACATGACATGACAATCAACAATGTCCCCACAAAGAAGGATAAAAACAACTGAAATATTCTTGATTGCTAAAACAAATCCGATGCGGGGAATATCACTCAAAGGACGACATGAAAATGCTACAGGAAAATACCAAAAAAAGAGAAAAAGCCACCAAAATAGGAGCGCAAGACAAGAACCAAAACACTACACACAGAAAAACAGCAAAAAAATGGTGCGATGTGACAGTACACGTACTTTGAGACAAGAGCTATGTTGATACATAGTTGGTTATGGTTTAAAGTCATATCCAACAATTGCGACAACGACTTTTTACTTTTGTTTTTTTAACGATTTCTGCTGGTGGTGTGCTTCCGGATATTTTCAACGCCAAAAATGTGCCTTAGCTCAAAAAAGGTTGAAAAACACTGGAGTAACCCTAACCCTAACCCTAAACTAAAACTGAGCTGGCTACAAAGTAAACAAAAACAGAATGCTGGACGACAGCAAAGACTTACTGTGGAGCAAAGACAATGTACATCCCAACGTGACATGACAATCAACAATGTCCCCACAAAGAAGGATTAAAAACAACTGAAATATTCTTGATAGCTAAAACAAAGTGGATGCTGGGAATATCACTCAAAGGAAAACATGAAACTGCTACAGGAAAATACCAAAGAAAGGAGAAAAAGCCACCAAAATAGGAGCGCAAGACAAGAACCAAAACACTACACACAGAAAAACAGCAAAAAATGGCGCGATGTGACAGTACACCTACTTTGAGACAAGAGCTATATTGATACATAGTTGGTTATGGTTTAAAGTCATATCCAACAATTGCGACACCAACTTTTTAATTTTGTTTTTTTAACGATTTCTGCTGGTGGTGTGCTTCCGGATATTTTCAACGCCAAAAATGTGCCTTGGCTCAAAAAAGGTTGAAAAACACTGGAGTAACCCTAACCCTAACCCTAACCCTAAACTAAAACTGAGCTGGCTACCAAGTAAACAAAAACAGAATGCTGGACGACAGCAAAGACTTACTGTGGAGCAAAGACAATGTACATCCGAACATGACATGACAATTAACAATGTCCCCACAAAGAAGGAGTAAAAACAACTGAAATATTATTGATTGCTAAAACAAAGTAGATGCGAGGAAATATCGCTCAAAGGAAGACATGAAACTGCTACAGGAAAATACCAAAGAAAGGAGAAAAAGCCACCAAAATAGGAGCACAAGACAAGAAGTAAAACACTTCACACAGAAAAACAGCAAAAAAATGGCGCGATGTGACAGTACACGTACTTTGAGACAAGAGCTATATTGATACATAGTTGGTTATGGTTTAAAGTCATATCCAACAATTGCGACAACAACTTTTTACTTTTGTTTTTTTTAACGATTTCTGCTGGTGGTGTGCTTCCGGATATTTTCAACGCCAAAAATGTGCCTTGGCTCAAAAAAGGTTGAAAAACACTGGAGTAACCCTAACCCTAACCCTAAACTAAAACTGAGCTGGCTACAAAGTAAACAAAAACAGAATGCTGGACGACAGCAAAGACTTACTGTGGAGCAAAGACAATGTACATCCGAACATGACATGACAATCAACAATGTCCCCACAAAGAAGGATAAAAACAACTGAAATATTCTTGATTGCTAAAACAAAGTAGATGCGGGGAATATCGCTCAAAGGAAGACATGAAACTGCTACAGGAAAATACCAAAAAAAGAGAAAAAGCCACCAAAATAGGAGCACAAGACAAGAAGTAAAACACTTCACACAGAAAAACAGCAAAAAAATGGCGCAATGTGACAGTACACCTACTTTGAGACAAGAGCTATATTGATACATAGTTGGTTATGGTTTAAAGTCATATCCAACAATTGCGACAACGACTTTTTACTTTTGTTTTTTTAACGATTTCTGCTGGTGGTGTGCTTCAACGCCAAAAATGTGCCTTGGCTCAAAAAAGGTTGAAAAACACTGGAGTAACCCTAACCCTAACCCTAAACTAAAACTGAGCTGGCTACAAAGTAAACAAAAACAGAATGCTGGACGACAGCAAAGACTTACTGTGGAGCAAAGACAATGTACATCCCAACATGACATGACAATCAACAATGTCCCCACAAAGAAGGATAAAAACAACTGAAATATTCTTGATTGCTAAAACAAAGTCGATGTGGGAAATATCACTCAAAGGAAAACATGAAACTGCTACAGGAAAATACCAAAAAAAGGAGAAAAAGCCACCAAAATAGGAGCGCAAGACAAGAACCAAAACACTACACACAGAAAAACAGCAAAAAAATGGCGCGATGTGACAGTACACGTACTTTGAGACAAGAGCTATATTGATACATAGTTGGTTATGGTTTAAAGTCATATCCAACAATTGCGACAACGACTTTTTACTTTTGTTTTTTTAACGATTTCTGCTGGTGGTGTGCTTCCGGATATTTTCAACGCCAAAAATGTGCCTTGGCTCAAAAAAGGTTGAAAAACACTGGAGTAACCCTAACCCTAACCCTAACCCTAAACTAAAACTGAGCTGGCTACAAAGTAAACAAAAACAGAATGCTGGACGACAGCAAAGACTTACTGTGGAGCAAAGACAATGTACATCCCAACGTGACATGACAATCAACAATGTCCCCACAAAGAAGGATGAAAACAACTGAAGTATTCTTGACAGCTAAAACAAAGTAGATGCGGGGAATATCGCTCAAAGGACGACATGAAACTGCTACAGGAAAATACCAAAAAAAGAGAAAAAGCCACCAAAATAGGAGCACAAGACAAGAAGTAAAACATTTCACACAAAAAAACTGCAAAAAAATGGCGCGATGTGACAGTACACCTACTTTGAGACAAGAGCTATATTGATACATAGTTGGTTATGGTTTAAAGTCATATCCAATAAATGCGACAACGACTTTTTACTTTTGTTTTTTTAACGATTTCTGCTGGTGGTGTGCTTCAACGCCAAAAATGTGCCTTGGCTCAAAAAAGGTTGAAAAACACTGGAGTAACCCTAACCCTAACCCTAACCCTAAACTAAAACTGAGCTGGCTACAAAGTAAACAAAAACAGAATGCTGGACGACAGCAAAGACTTACTGTGGAGCAAAGACAATGTATATCCGAACATGACATGACAATCAACAATGTCCCCACAAAGAAGGATAAAAACAACTGAAATATTCTTGATTGCTAAAACAAAGTCAATGTGGGAAATATCACTCAAAGGAAAACATGAAACTGCTACAGGAAAATACCAAAAAAAGGAGAAAAAGCCACCAAAATAGGAGCGCAAGACAAGAACCAAAACACTACACACAGAAAACAGCAAAAAAATGGTGCAATGTGACAGTACACGTACTTTGAGACAAGAGCTATATTGATACATAGTTGGTTATGGTTTAAAGTCATATCCAACAATTGCGACAACGACTTTTTACTTTTGTTTTTTTAACGATTTCTGCTGGTGGTGTGCTTTCAACGCCAAAAATGTGCCTTGGCTCAAAAAAGGTTGAAAAACACTGGAGTAACCCTAACCCTAACCCTAAACTAAAACTGAGCTGGCTACAAAGTAAACAAAAACAGAATGCTGGACGACAGCAAAGACTTACTGTGGAGCAAAGACAATGTACATGACAATCAACAATGTCCCCACAAAGAAGGATTAAAAACAACTGAAATATTCTTGATTGCTAAAACAAAGTCGATGTGGGAAATATCACTCAAAGGAAAACATGAAACTGCTACAGGAAAATACCAAAAAAAGGATTTTGGAACGTCTCGACAGGCCAAATGTTCTTGTTCTATTGGCAGATAATTTTGCTTAGTTCAAGTAAAATACCACTCATTTTTGTATTTTTCCCCCCTTCTTTTTGAACACTGACTTTTGGTCACTTGTGTGTGTTTTTCCCGGGTAAAAGCATGAAGCGAGAAGTACTTCCTGCCCTTACTAAGTCATGTGTATCGAATGGGTATTAAGTACGCCTCCGTACCAAACCTAAGACCGTGTACCAAACAATCTGAACACAGACCGTGTACAGTTACAGCCCCTAAATCCAACATAATCTACCACTGGAAAAAAGTATTGGGACACCTACACTGGACAAATGTATTGGGACACTTGGGACTAAAACTTGACAAAAGTATTGGGACACTTAGGACGAAAACTGGACATAAGTATTGGGACACTTAGGAATACAACTGGACAAAAGTATTGGGACACTTACACTGGACAAAAGTATTGGGACACTTAGGACTACAACTTGACAAAAGTATTGGGACACTTGGGACTACAACTTGACAAAAGTATTGGGAAACTTGGGACTAAAACTTGACAAAAGTATTGGGACACTTAGGACTACAAATTGACAAAAGTATTGGGACACTTAGGACTACAACTTGACAAAAGTATTGGGACACTTGGGACTACAACTTGACAAAAGTATTGGGAAACTTGGGACTAAAACTTGACAAAAGTATTGGGACACTTGGGACTACAACTTGACAAAAGTATTGGGAAACTTGGGACTAAAACTTGACAAAAGTATTGGGACACTTAGGACTACAAATTGACAAAAGTATTGGGACACTTAGGACTACAACTTGACAAAAGTATTGGGACACTTGGGACTACAACTTGACAAAAGTATTGGGAAACTTGGGACTAAAACTTGACAAAAGTATTGGGACACTTAGGACTACAACTTGACAAAAGTATTAGGACACTTAGGACTACCACTGGACAAAAGTCTTGGGACACTTAGGACTACAAATTGACAAAAGTATTGGGACACTTAGGACTACAAATTGACAAAAGTATTGGGACACTTAGGACTACCACTGAACAAAAGTATTGGGACACTTCGGACTAAAAGTAGACAAAAGTATTGGGACACTTAGGACTACCACTGGACAAAAGTTTTGGGACACTTACACTGGACAAAAGTATTGGGACACTTAGGACTACAACTTGACAAAAGTATTGGGACACTTAGGACTACCACTGGACAAAAGTCTTGGGACACTTACACCGGACAAAAGTATTGGGACACTTACGCCTAAACTTGACAAAAGTATTGGGACACTTAGGACTACCTCTGGACAAAAGTATTGGGACACCTACACTGGACAAAAGTATTGGGACACTTATGACTACAACTTGACAAAAGTATTGGGACACTTGGGACTAAAACTGGACAAAAGTATTGGGACACTTGGGACTACCACTTGACAAAAGTATTGGGACACTTAGGACTAAAACTTGACAAAAGTTTTGGGACACTTAGGACCAGAAATTGACTAAAGTATTGGGACACTTGGGACTAAAATTTGACATAAGTATTGGGCCACTTGGGACTAAAACTGGACAAAAGTATTGGGACACTTAGGACTACAACTTGACAAAAGTATTGGGCCACTTGGGACTAAACCTTGACAAAAGTATTGGGACACTTGACTACAACTTGACATAAGTATTGGGACACTTAGGACTAGCACCTGCCAAATACGCGGGCCCGACCAACGCTGCTTGCAGCTTTAATTTTACTTGTTTTGGAACGTCTCGACAGGCCAAATGTTCTTGTTCTATTGGCAGATAATTTTGCTTAGTTCAAGTAAAATACCACTCATTTTTGTATTTTTCCCCCCTTCTTTTTGAACACTGACTTTTTGTCACTTGTGTGTGTTTTTCCCGGGTAAAAGCATGAAGCGAGAAGTACTTCCTGCCCTTACTAAGTCTTGTGTATCGAATGGGTATTAAGTACGCCTCCGTACCAAACCTAAGACCGTGTACCAAACAATCTGAACACAGACCGTGTACAGAATTACAGCCCCTAAATCCAACATAATCTGATCAAAATAAAAGGATAAAAGCTGTATGTGGGAAAAAAAGGTGTATTTTGTGTACATGCATAAAGGCATTAGTCCACTCAGAACACGACAAGTAAGCCCCCGGCATGCTCCAGGCATCTTTTTTTTTTTTGTATACGTGGGAGTTATATTTTTTCCCCAAACGTTCAAGAGCGCATCTGCTTCCCCATCTTGCAAAAACAGGAAATCACAACACTCCACCCCGTCCCGACATGACACACCACGGTAGAAACTGCTAGAAGCTGCGGCCTCGGACAGTCCCTAGTAGGAACCCTCGGGTTAGGTGACGGGGTCGGCTCAGTTTTTGGTTTCAACAACCTCTCAGCATGTCGCATTCGCCCTCCAATTGCATTGTTGGACATATTTAGCACAATATACCTATTCAATGGTAAATAAAAAGAGAATACAACAAATCCTTTTCAACTTATATTCAATTGAATAGACTGCAAAGACAAGATGTTTCATGTCCACACTGAGAAACTTTTTGCAAATAATCATTAACTTAGAATTTAATTGCAGCAACACATTGCAAAGAAGGCATTTTTACCAGAGTGTTACATGGCCTTTCCTTTTAACAACACTCAGTAAAGGTTTGGGAACTGAGGAGACACATTTTGAAGTGAAGTTATTTCACATTCTTGCTTGATGCATACCTGCCAACTTTCAAAATCAGAAAAACCTAGTAGCCAGGGTCAAGGGGCCGCAGGCCCCGGTAGGTCCAGGACAACGACGCAAAATGATTATTAGCATTCGGACAGGTTAAAATGTTGTTAAAAACCATCACTTTTCTATCAGTCACAGTGACTTTTCAAAACAAAAATATTACAGCAAAAATCATATGGGTTGATTGACATGTTTATTCTGTAAGCTAACTTCAATAGTTTGAAATTATTTTGACAGTTAATGCCAGTTATCCTGTCAACCTTTCACAAGACTTCAATTTGTTCATTGAAAGTATAAACACTTTTTACAGTAAACAAATGGTAAAACAGTACTAAACAATTCCATTAAAAAAGAAAATTGGTGTCATTATTAACTTTCTGTCCAAGCTTGTATAATCTACTGCCTTGTTCAATTGTAAAAAAATATTCTGTGCCTAAAATTCACATTTCTATCACAATTATCATACTGTAAACATGGTAAGCTAACTTCATTAAAATTAATAGTCCTGTCAATAGCATGGAATTACAATTCAAATGTAGTTTTTTTGTAAGCCTTTCAAAATATGAAAAATGAATGAAAATGAATTGAAGCCATCAGACACTTGAAAAGTGGCACATCACATCTCTAATGTAATCATTTTACCTTTTCAACAGAAATAGCACTGCAAACATATTAAGGACATACTTCTGTATTTTGGTAGTTATGCTGTCAACATTTAACGAGATTTCTTCAACTTGGACTTGAAAGCATAAATAGTATAAACACTTTTAACAGTATAACAGTACTCAACAATTCCAATAGATAACATTGGTGTCATTACCTTTTTGTGGCTAAAATCCAAATTTATTCTATCAGATTGATCATACTGCAAAAATGATATGGTAACTTTATGATAAGTTTACTTCATTAAAATGTCATTCAATAGCATCATAGAATTAAGAAGTAATAGAATAGTATGATAGTTATATGTTACTTGTTTTGAACATGTTATCGTTATCACAAATAAAAAGATATACTGTACACAAATTATTTTTGATTTGATTTATTGTTTATGTAATAAAAGATTTACTTAAAATGTTATGTTTTGTGAGGTTTTTTTATGCTACGAACTGTACTTACCGGCGATGTAAACCGAAGGAGACATTTCCGTAATGAAAGCTGCAACACCCTTTTTAGATCCCATCATCATTGCAGCATTATCGGCAGCAAGGAATTTCGTTTAAGTCTATTTCTTCCGCGAGTATTTTGTAAATGTTTTCGCCTGTGGAAGCCGTATTGCATTCCCTCAAAGACAGAAGTACTGACAATACTTTTCCAATGTCGTCATCGAAATATCCAACACAAGGTGCAATTCGCGTGGTTTTCACCCTTTTTGGAAGGGATAATTATTCCCGGATAGGCTTTTGAATATTCTTCACGGAATGACTGCAGTTTTCTTTTCGGTTTAAGACTCGTTTGCCATTTTTCTCCGGCTGATTCCATGATCGTTCGCTCGTTTGGAAACAATGGCAACTGGTGCCTCGTGCTTGGCAGCGGTGCTATAAATAGCCTCGCGCATGGCATTCGGAATGGCTCGATAGGAAGTTACGGGAAGCAGTGTCGATTGTCATTGTTGTTACGCGATTTCCTGAATAAAACTTTATTTTTTTATTTTTTTTTTAATTAATGAAAAAACTTATTTTTTTATCACTGCAACCGTAACCCGGAATAGGTTGATGAAAACCGTACTAATTACGGGAAAACCGGAGTAGTTGGCAGGTATGTTGATGTACAGCTTAAGTCTCCCTTCTGCTATTTTAGCCTTCACATTGCACATGGCTCGGCATTGCCTCGCTGAAATAAGCAGGGGCGTCCATGATAACAACATATGTTGCTCCAAAACCTGCATGTACCTTTCAGCATTAATGGCGCCTTCACAGATGTGTAAGTTACCCATGTCTTGGGCACTAAATACACGCCCATACCATCACACATGCTGCCTTTTCCAACTTTGCGCCTGGTTCTTTTCCTCTTTGAGCCGGCGGACACGACGTCCACAGTTTCCAAAAAAACCCAATTTGAAATGTGGACTCGCCAGACCACAGAACACTTTTCCACTTTGCATCAGTCCATCTTAGATGCGCTCGGGGGCCCAGCGAAGTCGGCGGCGTTTCTGGGTGTTGTTGATAAATGGCTTAGTAGAGTTTTAACTCGCACTTACAGATGTAGCGACTATGTAGTTACTGACAGTGGTTTTTCTGAAGTGTCCCTGAGCCAATGTGGTGATATCCTTTACACGCCGATGCCGCTTTTTTTTTTAATGCAGTACCGCCTGATGGATCGAAGGTGCGTAATATCATGGCTTATGTGCAGCGATTTCTCCAGATTCTCTGAACCCTTTGATGATATTACGAAGCGTAGATGGTGAAATCACTAAATTCCTTGCAATAGCTGGTTGAGAAATGTTGTTCTTAAACAATTTGCTCAGGCATTTGTTGACAAAGTGGTGAGCCTCGCCCCGTCCTTGTTTGTGAACGACTGAGCATTTCACGGAAGCTGCTTTTATACCAAAATCATGGCACCCACCTGCTCCCAATAAGCCTGTTCACCCGTGGGATGTTCCAAACAACTTTCTCACTCTTTTTTGCCACTTGTGCAAGCTTTTTTGAAAGCATCAAATTCAGAATGAGCTAATATTTGCAAAAAATAACAAAGTTTTCCAGTTCGAACGTTAAAATATCTTGTCTTTGCAGTCTATGAAAAGGATTTGCAAATCATTGTATTCTCTTTTTATTTACCATTTACACGTGACAACTTCACTGCTTTTGGGGTTAGTATTGAAATGTATATATGTATACATGTATGTAAATATATATATATGTATGTAAATGTATGTAATGTATATATGTGCATATATTTATTTGTATATATGTATGTAAATGTATATATATATATATGTACCCAAATGTACATATATATGTACATACATACAGTAAATATATATATATATATATATATATATATATATATATATATATATATATATATACATATATATATATATATATATATATATATATACATATACATATATATATACATATATACATATATATATATATATATATATATACATATACATATATACATATATATATATATATATCTATATATATATATATATATATATATATATATATATATATATACACATATATATACATATATATATACATGGGTAGATAAAACAGTCATGTTAAATATATATATATATATATATATATATATATATATATATATATATACATTTCATATATTGACAACCCCCAACAAAAATCAACAGGAAGTTTGCAATTCCCCCTTCAAAACCAAAAGTTAGTAAAAACGGTCACTTTTGCCTCTTTGAGCTGTAATTTGACCCCCTTAACATGCTTCAAAACTCACCAAACTGGACACACACATCAGGACTGGCAGAAATTGCGATCTTATAAAAAAAAAAAACCCCAAAACTCAAAATTGCGCTCTAGCGCCCCCTAGGAAGAAAACACAGACACGACTGCTCCTAGGAAGAAAACTCAGACAAAACTGCCTGTAACTTCCAGTAGGAATGTCTTAGAGACATGAAACAAAAATCTCTATGTAGGTCTCACTTAGACCTACATTTCATATATTGACAACCCCCAACAAAAATCAACAGGAAGTTTGCAATTCCCCCTTCAAAACAAAAGTGTTGTAAAAACCGGTCACCTCTTTTCAAACATTATCTCCTCTGAGCGCGTTTGTCGTGTCGGCTTCAAACTAGCACAAGAGAGAGATTGAACCCTTCTGATTAAAAGTTGACCAAAGAGTTTTAATTACTGCTCCGGTTTGGATTTTATGTGCCGTCAAAGTCGGTCCCGTCCATCGCTGCTTGCAGCTTTAATTAGGGCCCGCATGGCCCATTGTATAAGGACTCCCAAAGGGAGTCCTTATGCAATGAGACATAATTAGGGCCTGCATGGCCCATTGCATAAGGACTCCCAAAGGGAGTCCTTATGCAATGGGACATAAGGACCCTATATATATATATATATATATATATATATATATATATATATATATATATATATATATATATATATATATTTAACATGACTGTTTTATCTACCCATGTAAGGATACCATCCAGTGCAGATGCTCGGCACAGAATTCGGACAAAGAGAAACTGCAGGGTCGCAATGGTGGTCTAAAAGTCCCACCTCAGCAAAAAAAAAAAACCCTAGTGGACTCCAAGGACCGCAATGAATTCCACACGTGTACGCGAGGTATAGTCACAAGTCAACCTGAGGGTGCTCTATAATATTAGGAGGCCATGTAAAAGTTAAACTTGGATACAAAATGTAATATAACTATACAGGCCCTATTCTCCTAGTAAAGTAAAGAGTGCTTGGGAAAAAAATCCTGAATCCAAACAGTGATCCGGATCACTCCCAAAATTTAGTGACCTGTTCCTTATCCCATGTTTTACATTTCCTGAAAGTTTCATCAAAATCCAATCCATAACTTTTTGGAGTGATGTTGCAAAGTGAGAAAAACACACCTTGAACAAAACATAACCTTCTGGCAGAGGTCATTCATGGGAGGATAAATGTCTGAAATAACCATAACTAAGTGTGTCAAATAAATTGTGATTATTGAATTACAGTCAGATTTTTTTAGCGCCCCGTTCATTAAATTTTAAATCTCGATTGTTACTGTCTCAGTTTGCCTGCAATGAGAGCAACAGTAAACGCCATGCGGCACAAAGATCATATTTAGTTGTACGGTATACTCATAAAGTAACACGGTACTAATGGATTAAAAAAGGTACTATACTGTATTTGAAAAAGGCTGGTATTATCTTTTTTTTTTAAATCGCTCCCAGTCAGTGGAACGCTCTCCCTGACCACCTGAGGGCACCACAGACTGTGGATGCTTTTAAAAAAGGCTTAAAAACCCTTCTTTTTGAAAAAAGCCTTTTTTTTTTTTTTTTAGATATATGCATACTAGTTTTAGCTATATGGCTGTTCTAGTTTTTATTAGGGCCCGCATGGCCCATTGCATAAGGACTCCCACAGGGAGTCCTTATGCAATGGGCCATAAGGACCTATTGAATTTGTAAGGTTTTATTCTTTATTCTTTATTCTTCCGCCGCCACATTAAACTGTAATTTGACCCACTTAACATGCTTCAAAACTCACCATATTTGACCCACACATCAGGACCTGCAAAAATTGCCTTTTAATAAAAAAAAACGAACCCCAAAACTCAAAATTGCGCCCTAGCGCCCCCTAGGGAAAAAAAAACAGACTGCCTGTAACTCCTACTAGGAAGGTCGGAAAGACATGAAACAAAAACCTCTATGTAGGTCTGACTTAGACCTAGTTTTCATAATTGTATATCCTTGGGCTAAAATCAACAGGAAGTTGGCAATTCCCCCTTCAAGACAAAAAAGTACTAAAAACAGTCACTTTTGCCTCTTTGAGCTGTAATTTGACCCCCTTAACATGCTTCAAAACTCACCGAACTGAACACACACATCAGGACTAGCAGAAATTGCGATCTAATAAAAAAAACCTAACCCCAAATTTAAAAATTGCGCTCTAGAGCAATTTTTTAATAAAACGGAGAAAAAACTGCTCCTCGGAAGAAAAAAATGACACAACTGCCTGTAACTCCCACTGGGAAGGTCGGAGAGACATGAAACAAAAACTTCAATGTAGGTCTCACTTAGACCTACATTTCATAAATTGACAACCCCCAGCTAAAATCAACAGGAAGTTTGCTATTCCCCCTTCAAAACAACATTTTTGTAAAAACCGGTCACCTTCCTTCAAAATCTATCTCCTCTGAGCGCGTTTGTCGTTTAGGCTTCAAACTAACACAGGAGAGAGATTGAACCCGTGTGTATAAAATAACAGAACAGCTTTTTAATACCTGCTCCGGTTTTGATTTTATGACCCTTCAAAGACCCGCTGCGCTGATGCTGCTGCGCTGCTGTTTTTTTAAGATGGCTGCTCAAAAGCAGGAAGCACCAGCGTGCCCACACAATGCAGACAAGGTAGGTACACTAGACAAAAGTCTTGGGACACTTCAGACTAAAAGTAGACAAAAGTATTGGGACACTTAGGACTAGCACCTGCCAAATACGCGGGCCCGACCAATGCTGCGTGCAGCTTTAATTTTTATTTATTTTTTATTATCTTTTTATTTATTATTTTTTAATACACTATAGCACTTTGAGGTTGTTTACTCAAGTGCTATTTACAAATAAATTAAATTATTATTATTACTATTATTAATCATATGCCTTCAAGTGGTGCTTTAAAACATAGCTATTAGCTGGCTCGCGGCTAACATCCGTCCACAGTGTTTTAGCTACTTCTGAATGACTAATCCTCGCTGCCATGGCGACAAATAAAGTGAGTTTCTTACAAGTACCATTATCACTGGAGGACGAGGAACATCTAAACATGCTTCACTACACACCGAAGGAGGATACAATAGCTCGCCGCTAACAGCAAGCTAGCGCTCCTGAATGTAAACAAACGAGTGGATCTTTACAAATGCCACTTTTGACGATACCGAGTACAAGAGAAGTATCGCGTCGATATTACAAGGATTACATATTATTAGGAAGGCTTTAATTATGACCTGTGTTTGACCCCATGACTACTTGGTATCGGATCGACACCTAAATGTGTGGTATCGTCCAAAACGAATGTAAAGTATCAAAGAAGAGAAGAATAAGTGATTACTACATTTGAACAGAAGTGTAGATAGAAACATGTTAAAACTGAAAATAAGCAGATATTAAAAGTAAATGAACAAGTAAATAAATAATCAATTTTCTACTGCTTGTCCTTAATAATGTGTACAAAATAATAGGTGTATAAATGACACAATATGTTACTGCATAGACTAATTAGGAGTCTTTGTTTGTTTACTTACTACTAAAAGACAAGTTCACTATTTTATTTAAGGACTAAATGACAATAATAAACATATGTTTCATGTACCCTAACATTTTTTGTTCAAATAAAGTCTTTATATAGTCAATATAGGCTATTGGGTTTAGTTTTTGAACATTTTCTGCTGGTGGTTTCTGTCATGTATTGGTTACCCGGGTCACAGGACAATACCGGAACCAATGTAAGGGGACCTTAAGGGCGGGGGACACAATGGGGCATTGTTGTGTGTGGACACGGACAAGGTTAGGTGGGATTTACCCAAGGTTTCTCATTTTCATCCCATTGGGTTGAGTTTTTCCTTGCCCTGATGTGGGATCTGAGCCCAGGATGTGGTTGTGGCTTGTGCAGCCCTTTGAGACACTCGTGATTTAGGGCTATATAAGTAAACATTGATAGATTACCCCGGATAACCTGATTTTAGACGTAAAAAGGATATTTCCAGGGAGTGCATCATACATCACAAAAAAGTTGACATTGTTTCATCGTACAAATATTTGGGGACCTTTTTTGACGAGCAGCTCAAGTTTGATGGCTCAGCTCAACCTCTACCTGATCTGAACCAAAATTGATCCCCAGCAACTCTTCCAAGCATCAAACGGGTTTATATGTGGTTATAGTCTATATATATTTATATGTGGTTATAGTGTATATATATTTAAATGTGGTTTATATATATTTTTATGAGGTTATAGTGTATATATATTCATATGTTGTTATGGTGTATATATATTTATATGTGTTTTTTTTTATATATTTAAATGTGTTATAGTGTATATATATGTATATGTGGTTTATATATATTTATATGTGGTTATAATGTATATATATTTATATGTGGTTTTTATATATTTATATGTGGTTATAGTGTATATATATTTATATGTGGTTTATATATATTTAAATGTGTTATAGTGTATATATGGTTTATATATATTTTTATGTGGTTAGTGTATATATATTTATATGTGGTTATAGTGTATATATATTTAAATGTGGTTTATATATATTTTTATGAGGTTATAGTGTATATATATATTCATATGTGGTTATGGTGTATATATATTTATATCTGGTTTTTTTTATATATTTAAATGTGTTATAGTGTATATATATGTATATGTGGTTTATATATATTTATATGTGGTTATAATGTATATATATTTATATGTGGTTTTTATATATTTATATGTGGTTATAGTGTATATATATTTATATGTGGTTTATATATATTTAAATGTGCTATAGTGTATATATATGTATATGTGGTTATAATGTATATATATTTATATTTTTGTATATTTATATGTGGTTATAGTGTATATATATTTATATGTGGTTTATATATATTTTTATGTGGTTATAGTGTATATATATTTATATGTGGTTTATATATATTTAAATGTGCTATAGTGTATATATATGTATATGTGGTTTATGTATATTTATATGTGGTTTATGTATATTTATATGTGGTTATAATGTATATATATTTATATGTGGTTTATATATATTTAAATGTGTTGTAGTGTATATATGTATATGTGGTTTATATATATTTATATGTGGTTATAGTCTATATATATTTATATGTGCTTATAGTGTATATATATTTAAATGTGTTTTATATATATTTTTATGAGGTTATAGTGTATATATATTCATATGTGGTTATGGTGTATATATATTTATATGTGGTTTGTATATATTTAAATGTGCTATAGTGTATATATATGTATCTGTGGTTTATATATATTTATATGTGGTTATAATGTATATATATTTATATGTGGTTTTTATATATTTATATGTGGTTATAGTGTATATATATTTATATGTGGTTTATATATATTTAAATGTGTTATAGTGTATATATATGTATATGTGGTTTATATATATTTATATGTGGTTATAATGTATATATATTTATATGTGGTTTTTATATATTTATATGTGGTTATAGTGTATATATATTTATATGTGGTTTATATATATTTAAATGTGTTAGTGTATATATAGTTTATATATATTTATATGTGGTTATAGTCTATATATATTTATATGTGGTTATAGTGTATATATATTTAAATGTGGTTTATATATATTTTTATAAAGTTATAGTGTATATATATTCACATGTGGTTATGGTGCATATATATTTATATGTGTTTTTTTTTTATATATTTAAATGTGTTATAGTGTATATATATGTATCTGTGGTTTATATATATTTATATGTGGTTATAATGTATATATATTTATATGTGGTTTTTATATATTTATATGTGGTTATAGTGTATATATATTTATATGTGGTTTATATATATTTAAATGTGTTATAGTGTATATATATGTATATGTGGTTTATATATATTTATATGTGGTTATAATGTATATATATTTATATGTGGTTATAGTGTATATATATTTATATGTGGTTTATATATATTTAAATGTGTTATAGTGTATATATGGTTTATATATATTTATATGTGGTTATAGTCTATATATATTTATATGTGGTTATAGTGTATATATATTTAAATGTGGTTTATATATATTTTTATGAGGTTATAGTGTATATATATTCATATGTGGTTATGGTGTATATATATTTATATGTGTTTTTTTTATATATTTAAATGTGTTATAGTGTATATATATGTATATGTGGTTTATATATATTTATATGCGGTTATAATGTATATATATTTATATGTGGTTTTTATATATTTATATGTGGTTATAGTGTATATATATTTATATGTGGTTTATATATATTTAAATGTGTTATAGTGTATATATGGTTTATATATATTTATATGTGGTTATAGTCTATATATATTTATATGTGGTTATAGTGTATATATATATTTAAATATGGTTTATATATATTTTTATGAGGTTATAGTGTATATATATTCATATGTGGTTATGGTGTATATATATTTATATTTGGTTTTTTTTATATATTTAAATGTGTTATAGTGTATATATATGTACATGTGGTTTATATATATTTATATGTGGTTATAATGTATATATATTTATATGTGGTTTTTATATATTTATATGTGGTTATAGTGTATATATATTTATATGTGGTTTATATATATTTAAATGTGCTATAGTGTATATATATGTATATGTAGTTTATATATATTTATATGTGGTTATAATGTATAAATATTTATATGTGGTTTTTATATATTTAAATGTGTTATAGTGTATATATATGTATATGTAGTTTATATATATTTATATGTGGTTATAATGTATAAATATTTATATGTGGTTTTTATATATTTAAATGTGTTATAGTGTATATATATGTATATGTGGTTTATATATATTTATATATGGTTATAATGTATATATATTTATATGTGGTTTTTATATATTTATATGTGGTTATAGTGTATATATATTTATATGTGGTTTATATATATTTAAATGTGTTATAGTGTATGTATATGTATATGTGGTTTAATTATATTTATATGTGGTTATAGTGTATATATATTTATATGTGCTTATAGTCTATATATATTTATATGTGGTTATAGTGTACATATATTTATATGTGGTTCTCGTGTATATATATTTATATGTGGTTTATATATATTTATATGTGGTTATAGTGCATATATATTTATATGTGGTTTATATATATTTGTATGTGGTTATAGTGTATATATATTTATATGTGGTTATAGTGTATATATATTTAAATGTGGTTTATATATATTTTTATGAGGTTATAGTGTATATATATTCATATGTGGTTATGGTGCATATATATTTATATGTGTTTTTTTATATATATTTAAATGTGTTATAGTGTATATATATGTATATGTGGTTTATATATATTTATATGTGGTTTTTATATATTTATATGTGGTTATAGTGTGTATATATATTTATATGTGGTTTATATATAGTTAAATGTGTTATAGTGTATATATATGTATATGTAGTTTATATATATTTATATGTGGTTATAGTGTATAAATATTTAAATGTGGTTTATATATATTTTTATGAGGTTATAGTGTATATATATTCACATGTGGTTATGGTGCATATATATTTATATGTGTTTTTTTTTAATATATTTAAATGTGTTATAGTGTATATATATGTATATGTGGTTTATATATATTTATATGTGGTTATAGTGTACATATATTTATATGTGGTTATAGTGTATATATATTTATATGTGGTTTATATATATTTATATGTGGTCATAGTGTATATTTATTTATATGTGGTTTATATATATTTATATGTGGTTATAGTGTATATATATTTTTATGTGGTTATAGTGTATATATATTTTTATGAGGTTATAGTGTATATATATTCATATGTGGTTATGGTGTATATATATTTATGTGTTTTTTTTAATATATATTTAAATGTGTTATAGTGTATATATATGTATATGTGGTTTATATATATTTATATGTGGTTATAATGTATATATATTTATATGTGGTTTTTATATATTTATATGTGGTTATAGTGTATATATATTTATATGTGGTTTATATATATTTAAATGTGTTATAGTGTATACATATGTATATGTGGTTTATATATATTTATATGTGGTTATAGTGTATATATATTTATATGTGGTTATAGTGTATATATATTTATATGTGGTTATAGTGTATATTTATTTATATGTGGTTTATATATATTTATATGTGGTTATAGTGTATATATACTGTATTTACATGTGGTAATAGTGTATATACCAAAGACTATAAAAATGGGAGCCATTACCTCCCTGCTTGGCACTCAGCATCAAGGGTTGGAATTGGGGGTTAAATCACCAAAAATAATTCCCGGGCGCGGCCACCGCTGCTGCTCACTGCTCCCCTCACCTCTCAGGAGGGTGATCAAGGGTGATTTCGCCACACCTCGTTGGTACTTTAACTTTAACTCAATAAGTGACAAGTTTGGCACACAACGATGGCGACGAGGATGGGATAGTGTCCCCCTCGATTGTTTTTCAAAAACAGGTTGAAAAACCCTGCATTAGCCACCTCTGCAATGCTCACCTGCAAGGCAGTCCAGCTGGTGGGCTTGCCTTTTATTTGAGTGGGGGGGAAAAAACTGTTAGATAATCCCTGAAATTGGGACAGGGAGGCCGTAATCCCACCAACACAACAACAAGGTAAACAAAAGCCGGGCAGAGGGAGTGTCTGCCGGGCCCTGAAGCAGCAGCAGCAGCAGCAGCATCACGGTGTGTTTACATGCTACCCACTACAAAAGTGTCACAACACAAGCAAAGTGGATGCGATGCGTTCGCTGCGCATGGGAAAAGTGACACTCGACGATACGTACTGGGTTTTGACGCCTCTGCTCTCCTGGAAGACCTGCTCCAGCCGGACGAGCGCCTGGCCCAGGAACACGTCGAGCCCGATGAGAGCGCGGTGCATGACGGTGAGGACGAGCTCGCCGCTCGCCGCCGGCCCGCCGGGCGGCAGCTGGAAGGAGCACTCCTCCCGCCACTCGGGCTCGGTGGTCTTCTCCGCCGCGCGCGTCGAGTACTTCTCCTTGCCGAGCTGGATGACGACGTACGCGTCGCTGGTGCCGTGCTTGCCCTTGCCCCGGAGCCCCCTGCCCCGGAGCACCGTCACCTGGACGTGTGTCGGCACCCACCGCTGCTGCTGCTCCTCGTCCGGCGAGGACATGTCCGAGTGCCGCGACGAGGCGGTGGAGGCGGCGGCGGCGGCGGCGGCGGCGTGTCCCTCCTCCTCCTCCTCCTCCTCCTCCACCACCACCACCGTCACATCCGTGGAAGAGTCGCCGGGGCTGCTGCTCGCTTCTGCGGCGTCTTCGCCTCGCTCCTCTCCCGCCCGAGTGGGCCCTCTCTGCGGGCAGTGACGTCACGCCGCCCCCCTCCTCCTGCCGGACGCGGAAGTGGAGCAGCAGCACATGTGCACCCGCCGGACACTTCATTAGGTACACATGCTAATCGGCTAATGCTAACTGCTCACTCTGTGGTTGAACAACTTTGACAGGTTTGAAGTTTGATTACTCAAAAGTTATTACTTACTTGCATGATTTAAAATCGTACCTATAGTTCACAATCCTTATGAGAGAAAATAAGGGGGGGGGGGGGGTGTATTATAGTTTGTAATAGGGTTATACAGGTAAAAGCCAGTAAATTAGAATATTTTGAAAAACTAGATTTATTTCCGTAATTGCATTCAAAAGGTGTAACTTGTACATTATATTTATTCATTGCACACAGACTGATGCATTCAAATGTTTATTTCATTTAATTTTGATGATTTGAAGTGGCAACAAATGAAAATCCAAAATTCCGTGTGTCACAAAATTAGAATATTACTTAAGGCTAATACAAAAAAGGGATTTTTAGAAATGTTGGCCAACTGAAAAGTATGAAAATGAAAAATATGAGCATGTACAATACTCAATACTTGGTTGGAGCTCCTTTTGCCTCAATTACTGCGTTAATGCGGCGTGGCATGGAGTCGATGAGTTTCTGGCACTGCTCAGGTGTTATGAGAGCCCAGGTTGCTCTGATAGTGGCCTTCAACTCTTCTGCGTTTTTGGGTCTGGCATTCTGCATCTTCCTTTTCACAATACCCCACAGATTTTCTATGGGGCTAAGGTCAGGGGAGTTGGCGGGCCAATTTAGAACAGAAATACCATGGTCTGTAAACCAGGCACGGGTAGATTTTGCGCTGTGTGCAGGCGCCAAGTCCTGTTGGAACTTGAAATCTCCATAGAGCAGGTCAGCAGCAGGAAGCATGAAAGTGCTCTAAAACTTGCTGGTAGACGGCTGCGTTGACCCTGGATCTCAGGAAACATTAACGCAGTAATTGAGGCAAAAGGAGCTCCAACCAAGTATTGAGTATTGTACATGCTCATATTTTTCATTTTCATACTTTTCAGTTGGCCAACATTTCTAAAAAATCCCTTTTTTGTATTAGCCTTAAGTAATATTCTAATTTTGTGACACACGGAATTTTGGATTTTCATTTGTTGCCACTTCAAATCATCAAAATTAAATGAAATAAACATTTGAATGCATCAGTCTGTGTGCAATGAATAAATATAATGTACAAGTTACACCTTTTGAATGCAATTACTGAAATAAATCAAGTTTTTCAAAATATTCTAATTTACTGGCTTTTACCTGTATTAGTGATGGGTTGATGAGGCGTCATGAAGCGTTTCGACACATTGCAAAACTGTATTGATACTGTGTCGATACTGTGTCACTAAATACTGACATCTGCTGGACATTAAAAATCCCTACAGGCAACCTATGGACCGACTCAACTGACACTGATTTGATGCCCTAGTACAGGGGTCACCAACCTTTTTGAAACCAAAAACTACTTCTTGGGTACTGATTAATGCGAAGGGCTACCAGTTTGATACACACTTAAATAAATAAATATATTGTCATTTGTAAGTTACACGTAAGTGTGATTTAAACAAGAATAGCTAAATAAATAAATGTATATATATATATAAAAAAATGGGTATTTGTCTGTCATTCCGTCGTACATTTTTTTTCCTTTTACGGAAGGTTTTTTGTAGAGAATAAATGATGAAAAAAACACTTAATTGAACGGTTTAAAAGAGGAGAAAACACGAAAAAAATTAAAATAACATTTTGAAACATAGTTTATCTTCAATTTCGACTCTTTAAAATTCAAAATTCAACCGACAAAAAGAAGAGAAAAACTAGCTAATTTGAATCTTTTGGAAAAAATTTAAAAAAGAATTTATGGAACATCATTAGTCATTTTTCCTGATTAAGATACATTTTAGAATTTTGATGACATGTTTTAAATTGGTTAAAATCCAATCTGCACTTTGTTAGAATATACAACAAATTGGACCAAGCTATATTTCTAACAAAGACAAATCAGTATTTCTTCTAGATTTTCCAGAACAAAAATTTCAAAAGAAATTCAAAATACTTTGAAATAAGATTTAAATTTGATTCTACAGATTTTCTAGATTTGCCAGAATAATTTTTTTTGAATTTTAATCATAGTAAGTTTGAAGAAATATTTCACAAATATTCTTCGTCGAAAAACCAGAAGCTAAAATATTTATTATTCTTTACAATAAAAAAATAAAAAAAATTACTTCAACATTGATTTAAATTGTCAGGAAAGAAGAGGAAGAAATTTAAAAGGTAAAAAGGTATATTTGTTTAAAAATCCTAAAATCATTTTTAAGGTTGTATTTTTTCTCTAAAATTGTATTTCTAAAAGTAATAAGAAGCAAAGTAAAAAATAAATGAATTTATTTAAACAAGTGAAGAAAAAAATAATAAATAAAAGTTTTTCCGACGTATTACATTTTAGACAATTTCTCTTCTTAGTTATTATTTCTCCGGCTGTAGAAAAGAGCCGCTCACAGGGCACAGAGGAGGCGACACAGTTGGCGTATCGGTCACGTGACCAAAACAGCTCATGATCGGTCACGTGACTTTCTAAAACCGACACAGGGTTTTGCTCTATGAGCTCGACGCATGCGCCGATGCATCGGTGTTGCCGGACCCATCACTAGTATATACTACTAATACTAAAACGACAACATTCTTCTTGGGAACATTTATTCAACCTGAGAGAAAATGTTAAACTTAACTTAAAGTTAAAGTACAAATGATTGTCACACACACACTAGATTTGACCCATCCCCTTGATCACCCCCTGGGAGGTGAGGGGAGCAGTGAGCAGCAGCGGTGCCGCGCCCGGGAATCATTTTTGGTGATTTAACCCCCAATTCCAACCCTTGAAGTAGTAACATCTTTAATTGAGAAATGGTATTAAGGAATTCCTGGAATTTGAAATGGCTTGAAAAATGTGGAAGGAGTAGTCGCCAGAAAAAAGGGTTTGAAAAAAAAATGGAATTCTGGGAATTCCTGGAATTTTTTTTAGCTTGAAAAAATTATAGTTTCAATGTCCAGATTGACATTGACATTTTTTTGCATTTTCCAAAAAAATCCCTCTTTTCCAGAAATCCCCCAAATTTCAATGAAAAGAATGGGACATTTTTCAAAGTTCCACAACTCCCACTCAAACTGTTCCAACTTCAAAATATTCAGCCTGTTCAAGAATTGTGTGCTCCCTTTCAAAAACTGTAAAAAAAAAAAAAATTCCCGGATTTCCAAGAATTCTCAGTTTTTAGGGACATTGTCCCCATTCCAAATGAATTATCCATTTTTCACTCTTTCACAATTCCGAAATTTGGGGATTTCGGGAAAAGGGGGAAATTTTTTTGAAAATGCAAAAAATGTCTTTCAAAAACTGTAAAAAAAAAAATTCCGGATTTCCAAGAATTCTACATTTTTAGGGACATTGTCCCCATTCCAAATGAATTATCCATTTTTCACTCTTTCACAATTCCAACATTTTTCAACCTTTTCAAAACATTTTTCAACCTATTCAAAATATTCCACCTTCAACATATTCCACTCATCCTCAAGTTTAAAAACAATTCCAGGAATTCCCAGAATTACATTTTTTTCAAACCCTTTTTGACCCTTTTTCCTTCCACATTTTTCAAGCCATTTCAAATTCCAGGAATTCCTTAATACCGTTTCTCAATTAAAGATGTTACTGCTTTAACATTTCTCGACCGATTTGAAAAATTCCAACACCAACCATTTCAATTCATTCCGAAGATTGACCTTTTTTTTTTGCATTTTCCAAAAGAGTCCCTTTTTTCCCAAAATCCCCAAATTTCCATGAAATTGTCATTGAAAAGAATGGGACATTTTTCCAAGTTCCACAACTCCCACTCAAACTGTTCCAACTTCAAAATATTCAGCCTGTTCAAGAATTGTGTGCTCCCTTTCAAAAACTGTAAAAAAAAAAAAAATTCCCGGATTTCCAAGAATTCTCAGTTTTTAGGGACATTGTCCCCATTCCAAATGAATTATCCATTTTTCACTCTTTCACAATTCCAACATTTTTCAACCGATTCAAAATATTTCACCTTCAACATATTTCACTCATCCTCGACATTGAAACTATCATTTTTTCAAGTTTAAAAAAAATTACAGGAATTCCCAGAATTCCATTTTTTTCAAACCCTTTTTTGACCCTTTTTCCTTCCACATTTTTCAAACCATTTCAAATTCCAGGAATTCCTTAATACCGTTTCTCAATTAAGGATGTTACTACTTCAACATTTCTCGACCGAGTTGAAAAATTCCAACACCAACCATTTCAATTAATTCCGAAGATTGACATTTTTTTTTGCATTTTCCAAAAAAGTCCCTCTTTTCCCAAAATCCCCAAATTTCCATGAAATTGTCATTGAAAAGAATGGGACATTTTTCCAAGTTCCACAACTCCCACTCAAACTGTTCCAACTTCAAAATATTCAGCCTGTTCAAGAATTGTGTGCTCCCTTTCAAAAACTGTAAAAAAAAAAAAAAATTCCCGGATTTCCAAGAATTCTCAGTTTTTAGGGACATTGTCCCCATTCCAAATGAATTATCCATTTTTCACTCTTTCACAATTCCAACATTTTTCAACCTTTTCAAAACATTTTTCAACCTATTCAAAATATTCCACCTTCAACATATTCCACTCATCCTCAAGTTTAAAAACAATTCCAGGAATTCCCAGAATTACATTTTTTTCAAACCCTTTTTGACCCTTTTTCCTTCCACATTTTTCAAGCCATTTCAAATTCCAGGAATTCCTTAATACCGTTTCTCAATTAAAGATGTTACTGCTTTAACATTTCTCGACCGATTTGAAAAATTCCAACACCAACCATTTCAATTCATTCCGAAGATTGACCTTTTTTTTTTGCATTTTCCAAAAGAGTCCCTTTTTTCCCAAAATCCCCAAATTTCCATGAAATTGTCATTGAAAAGAATGGGACATTTTTCCAAGTTCCACAACTCCCACTCAAACTGTTCCAACTTCAAAATATTCAGCCTGTTCAAGAATTGTGTGCTCCCTTTCAAAAACTGTAAAAAAAAAAAAAATTCCCGGATTTCCAAGAATTCTCAGTTTTTAGGGACATTGTCCCCATTCCAAATGAATTATCCGTTTTTCACTCTTTCACAATTCCAACATTTTTCAACCGATTCAAAGTATTTCACCTTCAACATATTTCACTCATCCTCGACATTGAAACTATCATTTTTTCAAGTTTAAAAAAAATTACAGGAATTCCCAGAATTCCATTTTTTTCAAACCCTTTTTTGACCCTTTTTCCTTCCACATTTTTCAAACCATTTCAAATTCCAGGAATTCCTTAATACCGTTTCTCAATTAAGGATGTTACTACTTCAACATTTCTCGACCGAGTTGAAAAATTCCAACACCAACCATTTCAATTAATTCCGAAGATTGACATTTTTTTTTGCATTTTCCAAAAAAGTCCCTCTTTTCCCAAAATCCCCAAATTTCCATGAAATTGTCATTGAAAAGAATGGGACATTTTTCCAAGTTCCACAACTCCCACTCAAACTGTTCCAACTTCAAAATATTCAGCCTGTTCAAGAATTGTGTGCTCCCTTTCAAAAACTGTAAAAAAAAAAAAAATTCCCGGATTTCCAAGAATTCTCAGTTTTTAGGGACATTGTCCCCATTCCAAATGAATTATCCATTTTTCACTCTTTCACAATTCCAACATTTTTCAACCTTTTCAAAACATTTTTCAACCTATTCAAAATATTCCACCTTCAACATATTCCACTCATCCTCAAGTTTAAAAACAATTCCAGGAATTCCCAGAATTACATTTTTTTCAAACCCTTTTTGACCCTTTTTCCTTCCACATTTTTCAAGCCATTTCAAATTCCAGGAATTCCTTAATACCGTTTCTCAATTAAAGATGTTACTGCTTTAACATTTCTCGACCGATTTGAAAAATTCCAACACCAACCATTTCAATTCATTCCGAAGATTGACCTTTTTTTTTTGCATTTTCCAAAAGAGTCCCTTTTTTCCCAAAATCCCCAAATTTCCATGAAATTGTCATTGAAAAGAATGGGACATTTTTCCAAGTTCCACAACTCCCACTCAAACTGTTCCAACTTCAAAATATTCAGCCTGTTCAAGAATTGTGTGCTCCCTTTCAAAAACTGTAAAAAAAAAAAAAATTCCCGGATTTCCAAGAATTCTCAGTTTTTAGGGACATTGTCCCCATTCCAAATGAATTATCCATTTTTCACTCTTTCACAATTCCAACATTTTTCAACCGATTCAAAATATTTCACCTTCAACATATTTCACTCATCCTCGACATTGAAACTATCATTTTTTCAAGTTTAAAAAAAATTACAGGAATTCCCAGAATTCCATTTTTTTCAAACCCTTTTTTGACCCTTTTTCCTTCCACATTTTTCAAACCATTTCAAATTCCAGGAATTCCTTAATACCGTTTCTCAATTAAGGATGTTACTACTTCAACATTTCTCGACCGAGTTGAAAAATTCCAACACCAACCATTTCAATTAATTCCGAAGATTGACATTTTTTTTTGCATTTTCCAAAAAAGTCCCTCTTTTCCCAAAATCCCCAAATTTCCATGAAATTGTCATTGAAAAGAATGGGACATTTTTCCAAGTTCCACAACTCCCACTCAAACTGTTCCAACTTCAAAATATTCAGCCTGTTCAAGAATTGTGTGCTCCCTTTCAAAAACTGTAAAAAAAAAAAAAAATTCCCGGATTTCCAAGAATTCTCAGTTTTTAGGGACATTGTCCCCATTCCAAATGAATTATCCATTTTTCACTCTTTCACAATTCCAACATTTTTCAACCTTTTCAAAACATTTTTCAACCTATTCAAAATATTCCACCTTCAACATATTCCACTCATCCTCAAGTTTAAAAACAATTCCAGGAATTCCCAGAATTACATTTTTTTCAAACCCTTTTTGACCCTTTTTCCTTCCACATTTTTCAAGCCATTTCAAATTCCAGGAATTCCTTAATACCGTTTCTCAATTAAAGATGTTACTGCTTTAACATTTCTCGACCGATTTGAAAAATTCCAACACCAACCATTTCAATTCATTCCGAAGATTGACCTTTTTTTTTTGCATTTTCCAAAAGAGTCCCTTTTTTCCCAAAATCCCCAAATTTCCATGAAATTGTCATTGAAAAGAATGGGACATTTTTCCAAGTTCCACAACTCCCACTCAAACTGTTCCAACTTCAAAATATTCAGCCTGTTCAAGAATTGTGTGCTCCCTTTCAAAAACTGTAAAAAAAAAAAAAATTCCCGGATTTCCAAGAATTCTCAGTTTTTAGGGACATTGTCCCCATTCCAAATGAATTATCCGTTTTTCACTCTTTCACAATTCCAACATTTTTCAACCGATTCAAAATATTTCACCTTCAACATATTTCACTCATCCTCGACATTGAAACTATCATTTTTTCAAGTTTAAAAAAAATTACAGGAATTCCCAGAATTCCATTTTTTTCAAACCCTTTTTTGACCCTTTTTCCTTCCACATTTTTCAAACCATTTCAAATTCCAGGAATTCCTTAATACCGTTTCTCAATTAAGGATGTTACTACTTCAACATTTCTCGACCGAGTTGAAAAATTCCAACACCAACCATTTCAATTAATTCCGAAGATTGACATTTTTTTTTGCATTTTCCAAAAAAGTCCCTCTTTTCCCAAAATCCCCAAATTTCCATGAAATTGTCATTGAAAAGAATGGGACATTTTTCCAAGTTCCACAACTCCCACTCAAACTGTTCCAACTTCAAAATATTCAGCCTCTTCAAGAATTGTGTGCACCCTTTCAAAAACTGTAAAAAAAAAAATCCCGGATTTCCAAGAATTCTCCATTTTTAGGGACATTGTCCCCATTGCAAATGAATTATCCATTTTTCACTCTTTCACAATTCCAACACTTTTCAACCGATTCCAAATATTCCACCTTCAACATATTCCACTCATCCTCGACATTGAAACTATCATTTTTTCAAGTTTAAAAAAATTCCAGGAATTCCCAGAATTCCATTTTTTTTTCAAACCCTTTTTTGACCCTTTTTCCTTCCACATTTTTCAAGCCATTTCAAATTCCAGGCATTTCTTAATACCATTTCTCAATTAAAGATGTTACTACTTCAACATTTCTCGACCGAGTTAAAAAATTCCAACACCAACCATTTCAACTCATTCCGAAGATTGACATTTTTTTTTTGCATTTTCCAAAAAATTCCCTCTTTTTCATTCCAGGAATTCCCAGAATTCCATTTTTTTTCAAACCCTTTTTTCTGGCGACTACTCCTTCCACATTTTTCAAGCCATTTCAAATTCTAGGAATTCCTTAATATAATTTCTCAATTAAAGACGTGAAAGGAATGATCAATTTTTCACTCTTTCACAATTCCAACATGTTTCAACCTATTCAAAATATTCCACCTTTAACATATTCCACTCATCCTGGACATTGAAATTATAATTTTTCCAAATAATAAAAAATAAATTCCAGGAATTCCCAGAATTCCTTTTTTAACCCTTTTTTTCTGGTGACTACTCCTTCCACATTTTTTAAGCCATTTCAAATTCCAAGAATTCCTTAATACCATTTCTCAATTAAAGATGTTACTACTTCAACATTTCTCGACCAATTTGAAAAATTCCAACACCAACCATTTCAATTAATTCCGAAGATTGACATTTTTTGCATTTTCAAAAAAATGTCCCTCTTTTCCCGAAATCCCCAAATTTCGGAATTGTGAAAGAGTGAAAAATGGATAATTCATTTGGAATGGAGACAATGTCCCTAAAAACTGAGAATTCTTGGAAATCCGGGAATTATTTTTTTACAGTTTTTGAAAGGGAGCACACAATTCTTGAACAGGCTGAATATTTTGAAGTTGGAACAGTTTGAGTGGGAGTTGTGGAACTTTGAAAAATGTCCCATTCTTTTCAATGACAATTTCATGGAAATTTGGGGATTTTGGGAAAAAAGGGACTCTTTTGGAAAATGCAAAAAAAAAATGTCAATCTTCGGAATGAATTGAAATGGTTGGTGTTGGAATTTTTCAAATCGTTCGAGAAATGTTAAAGCAGTAACATCTTTAATTGAGAAACGGTATTAAGAAATTCCTGGAATTTGAAATGGCTTGAAAAATGTGGAAGGAAAAAGGGTCAAAAAAGGGTTTGAAAAAAAATGGAATTCTGGGAATTCCCGGAATTTTTTTTAAACTTGAAAAAATGATAGTTTCAATGTCGAGGATGAGTGGAATATGTTGAAGGTGGAATATTTTGAATCGGTTGAAAAATGTTGGAATTGTGAAAGAGTGAAAAATGGATAATTCATTTGGAATGGCAACAATGTCCCTAAAACCGGAGAATTCTTGGAAATCCGGGAAAACATTTTTACAGTTTTTGAAAGGGTGCACACAATTCTTGAACAGGCTGAATATTTTGAAGTTGGAACAGTTTGAGTGCGAGTTGTGGAACTTTGAAAAATGTCTCATTCTTTTCAATGACAATTTCATGGAAATTGGGGGATTTTGGGAAAAGAGGGACTTTTTTGGAAAATGCAAAAAAAAATGTCAATCTTCGGAATGAATTGAAATGGTTGGTGTTGGAATTTTTCAACTCGGTCGAGAAATGTTGAAGTAGTAACATCTTTAATTGAGAAATGGTATTAAGGAATTCCTGGAATTTGAAATGGCTTGAAAAATGTGGAAGGAAAAAGGGTCAAAAAAGGGTTTGGGAAAAAAATGGAATTCTGGGAATTCCTGGAATTTTTTTTAAACTTGAAAAAATGATAGTTTCAATGTCGAGGATGGGTGGAATATGTTGAAGGTGGAATATTTTGAATGGGTTGAAAAATGTTGGAATTGTGAAAGAGTGAAAAATGGATAATTCATTTGAAATGGGGACAATGTCCCGAAAAACGGAGAATTCTTGGAAATCCGGGATTTTTTTTTTTACAGTTTTTGAAAGGGAGCACACAATTCTTGAACAGGCTGAATATTTTGAAGTTGGAACAGTTTGAGTTGGAGTTGTGGAACTTTGAAAAATGTCCCATTCTTTTCAGTGACAATTTCATGGAAATTTGGGGATTTTGGAAAAAGAGGGACTTTTTTGGAAAATGCAAAAACAAATGTCAATCTTCAAAATGAGTTGAAATGGTTGGTGTTGGAATTTTTCAAATCGGTCGAGAAATGTTGAAGTATTAACATCTTTAATTGAGAAACGGTATTAAGGAATTCCTGGAATTTGAAATGGGTTGAAAAATGTGGAAGGAAAAGGGGTTTGAAAAAAACTGTAATTCTGGGAATTCCTGGAATTGTTTTTAAACTTGAATATGAGTGGAATATGTTGAAGGTGGAATATTTTGAATAGGTTGAAAAATGTTGGAATTGTGAAAGAGTGAAAAATGGATAATTCATTTGGAATGGGGACAATGTCCCTAAAAACGGAGAATTCTTGGAAATCCGGGATTTTTTTTTTTACAGTTTTTGAAAGGGAGCACACAAATCTTGAACAGGCTGAATATTTTGAAGTTGGAACAGTTTGAGTGGGAGTTGTGGAACTTTGAAAAATGTCTCATTCTTTTCAATGACAATTTCGTGGAAATTTGGGGATTTTAGGAAAAGAGGGACTTTTTTGGAAAATGCCAAAAAAATGTCAATCTTCAAAATGAGTTGAAATGGTTGGTTTTGGAATTTTTAGAGAAATGTTGAAGTAGTAACATCTTTAATTGAGAAATGGTATTAAGGAATTCCTGGATTTTGAAATGGCTTGAAAAATGTTGAAGGAGTAGTCGCCAGAAAAAAGGGTTAAAAAAGGGTTTGAAAAATACTGGAATTTTGGGAATTCCTGGAATTTTTTTTAGCTTGAAAAAAGTATAGTTTCAATGTCCAGATTGACATTGACATTGACATTTTTTTGCATTTTCCAAAAAAATCCCTCTTTTCCAGAAATCCCCAAATTTCCATGAAATTCCCATTGAAAAGAATGGGACATTTTTCAAAGTTCCACAACTCCCACTCAAACTGTTCCAACTTCAAAATATTCAGCCTGTTCAAGAATTGTGTGCTCCCTTTCAAAAACTGTAAAAAAAAAAAAATTCCCGGATTTCCAAGAATTCTCAGTTTTTAGGGACATTTTCCCCATTCCAAATGAATTATCCATTTTTCACTCTTTCACGATTCCGAAATTTGGGGATTTCGGGAAAAGAGGGACATTTTTTTGAAAATGCAAAAAATGTCCATTTTCGGAATTAATTGAAATGGTTGGTGTTGGAATTTTTCAAATCGGTCGAGAAATGTTGAAGTAGTAACATCTTTAATTGAGAAATGGTATTAAGGAATTCCTGGATTTTGAAATGGCTTGAAAAATGTGGAAGGAGTAGTCGCCAGAAAAAAGGGTTAAAAAAGGGTTCTGGGAATTCCTGGAAAATTTTTTTTTTTTTTGGAAAAATTATAATTTCAATGTCCAGGATGAGTGGAATATGTTGAAGGTGGAATATTTTGAATAGGTTGAAAAATGTTGGAATTGTGAAAGAGTGAAAAATGGATAATTCCTTTCCCTAAAAATGGAGAATTCTTGGAAATCCGGTAAAAAAATTTTACAGTTTTTGAAAGAGAGCACACCATTCTTGAACAGGTTGAATATTTTGAAGTTGGAACAGTTTGAGTGGGAGTTGTGGAACTTTGAAAAATCTCCCATTCTTTTCAATGGGAATTTCATGGAAATTTGGGGATTTCGGGAAAAGAGGGATTTTTTTAGAAAGTGCAAAAAAAAAAATTCAATATTCGGAATGGTTGGTGTTGGAATTTTTCAAATCGGTAGAGAAATGTTGAAGTAGAAACATCTTTAATTGAGAAATGGTATTAAGGAATTCCTGGAATTTGAAATGGCTTGAAAAATGTGGAAGGAAAAAGGGTCAAAAAAGGGTTTAAAAACAATTGAATTCTGGGAATTCCTGGAATTTTTTTTAAACTTGAAAAAATGATAGTTTCAATGTCGAGGATGAGTGGAATATGTTGAAGGTGGAATATTTTGAATAGGTTGAAAAATGTTTTGAATAGGTTGAAAAATGTTGGAATTGTGAAAGAGTGAAAAATTCATAATTCATTTCCCTAAAAACCGAGAATTCTTGGAAATCCGGTAATTTTTTTTTACAGTTTTTGAAAGAGAGCACACCATTCTTGAACAGGCTGAATATTTTGAAGTTGGAACAGTTTGAGTGGGAGTTGTGGAACTTTGAAAAATGTCCCATTCTTTTCAATGGGAAATTCATGGAAATTTGGGGATTTCGGGAAAAGAGGGAATTTTTTAGAAAATGCAAAAAAAAAATTCAATATTCGGAATGGTTGGTGTTGGAATTTTTCAAATCGGTAGAGAAATGTTGAAGTAGTAACATCTTTAATTGAGAAACGGTATTAAGGAATTCCTGGAATTTGAAATTGGTTGAAAAATGTGGAAGGAGTAGTTGCCAGAAAAAAGGGTTTGAAAAAAAACCTGGAATTCTGGTAATCCCTGGAATTTTTTTTAACTTGAAAAATTATAGTTTCAATGTCCAGGATGAGTGGAATATGTTGAAGGTGGAATATTTTGAATCGGTTGAAAAATGTTGGAATTGTGAAAGAGTGAAAAATGGATAATTCCTTTCCCTAAAAACGGAGAATTCTTGGAAATCCGGTAATTTTTTTTACAGTTTTTGAAAGAGAGCACACCATTCTTGAACAGGCTGAATATTTTGAAATTGGAACAGTTTGAGTGGGAGTTGTGGAACTTTGAAAAATCTCCCATTCTTTTCAACGGGAATTTCGTGGAAATTTGGGGATTTCGGGAAAAGAGGGAATTTTTTAGAAAATGCAAAAAAAAAATTCAATATTCGGAATGGTTGGTGTTGGAATTTTTCAAATCGGTAGAGAAATGTTGAAGTAGTAACATCTTTAATTGAGAAATGGTATTAAGGAATTCCTGGAATTTGAAATGGCTTGAAAAATGTGGAAGGAGTAGTCGCCAGAAAAAAGGGTTTGAAAAAAACTGGAATTCTGGGAATTCCTGGAATTTTTTTTAGCTTGAAAAAATTATTGTTTCAATGTCCAGATTGACATTGACATTGAAATTTTTTTGCATTTTCCAAAAAAATCCCTCTTTTTCAGAAATCCCCAAATTTCCATGAAAATCCCATTGAAAAGAATGGGACATTTTTCAAAGTTCCACAACTCCCACTCAAACTGTTCCAACTTCAAAATATTCAGCCTGTTCAAGAATTGTGTGCTCCCTTTCAAAAACTGTAAAAAAAATAATTCCCGGATTTCCAAGAATTCTCAGTTTTTAGGGACATTTTCCCCATTCCAAATGAATTATCCATTTTTCACTCTTTCACGATTCCGAAATTTGGGGATTTCGGGAAAAGAGGGAAAATTTTTTGAAAATGCAAAAAATTTCCATTTTCGGAATTAATTGAAATGGTTGGTGTTGGAATTTTTCAAATCGGTCGAGAAATGTTGAAGTAGTAACATCTTTAATTGAGAAATGGTATTAAGGAATTCCTGGATTTTGAAATGGCTTGAAAAATGTTGAAGGAGTAGTCGCCAGAAAAAAAGGGTTAAAAAAGGGTTCTGGGAATTCCTGGAATTTTTTTTTTTTTTTTGGAAAAATTATAATTTCAATGTCCAGGATGAGTGGAATATGTTGAAGGTGGAATATTTTGAATAGGTTGAAAAATGTTGGAATTGTGAAAGAGTGAAAAATGGATAATTCCTTTCCCTAAAAATGGAGAATTCTTGGAAATCCGGTCTTTTTTTTTGACAGTTTTTGAAAGAGAGCACACCATTCTTGAACAGGTTGAATATTTTGAAGTTGGAACAGTTTGAGTGGGAGTTGTGGAACTTTGAAAAATCTCCCATTCTTTCCTGTAGGTAACCACTGCTAACATGAAGTCATAAGTACCAACGAAACACTTTTTAATAAGCCATCCATCCATCTTCTTCGGCTTATCCGAGATCGGGTTGTGGGGGCAGCAGCCTAAGCAGGGAAGCCTAAGCAGAGAAGCCCCAGCCACTTCGTCCAGCTCCTCCCGGGAGATCCCGAGGCGTTCCCAGGCCAGCCGGGACTCATAGTCTTCCCAATGTGTCCTGGGTCTTCCCCGTGGCCTCCTCCTACCAGTCGGACATGCCCTAAAAACCTCCCTAGGGAGGCGTTCGGGTGGCATCCTGACCACCTCATCTGGCTCCTCTCCATGTGGAGGAGCAGTGTCTTTACTCTGAGCTTTACAGATTTCCTCACCCTATCTCTAAGAGAGAGACCCGGCACCCGGCGGAGGAAACTCATTTTGGCCGCATGTCCCCGTGATCTTGTCCTTTCGGTCATAACCCAAAGCTCATGACCATAGGTGAGGATGGGAACGTAGATCGACCGGTAAATTGAGAGCTTTGCCTTCCGGCTCAGCTCCTTCTTCACCACGACGGATCGATACAGCGTCCGCATTACTGAACCGATCGGCCTGTCGATCTCACGATCCACTCTTCCTTCACTCGTGAACAAGATTTTGAGGTACTTGAACTCCTCCACTTGGGGCAAGATCTCCTCCCCAACCCGGAGATGGCACTCCACCCTTTTCCGGGAGAGAACCATGGACTCTGACTTGGAGGTGCTGATTCTCATCCCAGTCGCTTCACACTCGACCGCTCACCGATCCAGTGAGAGCTGAAGATCCTGGCCGGATGAAGCCATCAGGACCACATCATCTGCAAAAAGCAGAGACCTAATCCTGCAGCCACCAAACCGGATCCCCTCAACGCCTTGACTGCGCCTAGAAATTCTGTCCATAAAAGTTATGAACAGAATCGGTGACAAAGGGCAGCCTTGGCGGAGTCCAACCCTCACTGGAAACGTGTCCGACTTACTGCCGGCAATGCGGACCAAGCTCTGACACTCATCGTACAAGGAACGGACCGCCACAATCAGACAGTCCGATACCCCATACTCTCTGAGTACTCCCCACAGGACTTCCCGAGGGACACGGTTGAGTGCCTTCTCCAAGTCCACAAAGCACATGTAGACTGGTTGGGCAAACTCCCATGCACCCTCAAGGACCCTGCCGAGAGTATAGAGCTGGTCCACAGTTCCACGACCAGGACGAAAACCGCACTGTTCCTCCTGAATCCGAGTTTCGACTATCCGGCGTAGCCTCCTCTCCAGTACACCTGAATAGACCTTACCGGGAAAATGTCTGAATAAAATCACCATAGGTCCAAATATGAGGCGACGGAATCAAGGGACGTCTAACTATGGCAATGTTTGAGTAAGCTATCCACACGTTTCACTTTGTCTCATGCGCATATCATTGGTGCGTCGAATAGAGTGGGAAATCTTAACGCTTGACAAAACACTTCGACGACACGAAGACATGAACATGCAAAAACTGAAAAGACCAGAAGAACCAAACCCTGCTTTTGGGGCTGCACACATATTAGCCTGAACTTTAGCACTCCTGAAGCGCTTGTTCATGTGTACCCAACGGATTTCTCCTGACTGAGCAGCTTAGGAGGAGGAAGAGTTCCCCTTTCAAAGCCACCCAGCTCTGCGCCAAGTTGACTGGGAAATGAGTGGTGTTTCAGAAACGGCTGACCACTCCCTCGTCACAGCAGAGGTAACTTTAATACCTTTTTTTTTTTACCCCATCATGCATGCACTGTAAGTGTCAAATATATCATCAGAGCTGTTATCATGTTATGCTATACCCATACTTGCCAACCCTCCCGGATTTTCCGGGAGACTCCCGAAATTCAACGCCTC
>NC_084573.2:2632500-2637500 GCF_033978685.3 Nerophis lumbriciformis
CCATCGACTGACTTGACACACCCTCCGCCATCGACTGACACACCTTCCACCATCCACTGACACACCCTCCACCATCCACTAACACACCCTCTACCATCCACTGACACACCCTCCACCATCCACTGACACACCCTCCACCATCCACTGACACACCCTCCACCATCCACTGACACACCCTCCACCATCCACTGACACACCCTCCACCATCCACTGACACACCCTCCACCATCCACTGACACACCCTCTACCATCCACTGACACACCCTCCGCCATCCACTGACACACCCTCCACCATCCACTGACACACCCTCCCCATCGACTGACAAACCCTCCACTATCGACTGACACACCCTCCACCATCGGCTGACACACCCTCCACCATCGACTGACACACCCTCCACCATCCACTGACACACCCTCCACCATCGACTGACACACCCTCCACCATCCTCTAACACACCCTCTACCATCCACTAACACACCCTCCACCATCCACTGACACACCCTCCACCATCCACTAACACACCCTCCACCATCCACTGACACACCCTCCACCATCCACTAACACACCCTCTACCATCCACTGACAAACCCTCCACCATCCATTAACACACCCTCTACCATCCACTAACACACCCTCTACCATCCACTAACACACCCTCCACCATCGACTGACACACCCTCCACCATCCACTGACACACCCTCCACCATCGACTGACACACCCTCCACCATCCACTGACACACCCTCCTCCATCGACTGACACACCCTCCGCCATCCCCTGACACACCCTCCACCATCGACTGACACACCCTCCACCATCCACTGACACACCCTCCACCATCGACTGACTTGACACACCCTCCGCCATCGACTGACACACCTTCCACCATCCACTGACACACCCTCCACCATCCACTGACACACCCTCCACCATCCATTAACACACCCTCCACCATCGACTGACAAACCCTCCACCATCCACTGACACACCCTCCACCATCGACTGACACACCCTCCACCATCCACTGACACACCCTCCACCATCCACTGACACACCCTCCACCATCCACTGACACACCCTCCACCATCCACTGACACACCCTCCACCATCCACTGACACACCCTCCACCATCCACTGACACACCCTCCACCATCCACTGACACACCCTCCACCATGGACTGACACACCCTCCACCATCGACTGACACACCCTCCACCATCGACTGACACACCCTCCACCATCGACGTATAAAATATGATGCTGAATTGGATCAATTTAAACCCAATAATGCATTTTTAGGAATGTTCCGCCCTCGGTCTTACTGCTCTGAAAGCAGAGACCTAAAGAGTCTCCTAGTTGTCTGGTTCTCACCAGCTAATCCGCCTCGTTAGGACGTCAGCCCGCCAAGCGCGAGGAACGGCGCTCGCCGAGCCGCACGACCTCGGCCGCTCCGCGTTTGTCTTCTATTCTGGGAAGCGAGCTGTCAATCATCCGTCTCATCAGGCCGCAGATCTGTATCACACAGCTGTTACGTAACCACTGCTGATCCACACACACTGTGGAAGACAATGAGAGACAGCAGCTGCCACACACACACACACACACACACACACACACACACACACACTCTTGTATTTCTCACTTTCTTGAGCACTGTGAAAAATGCCTCCCTCTTTAGGACCAGCCTTTCTAGATATATAAAGAAGTGTATTTACAACATTAATAATATATACAAACTATGCAAATATAAAAAGGCTTGTTGTGAAAAATGAGTTGGAATTTCACAAGAAAAAGGTCACAATTTCACAAGAAAAACTTGGAATGTTGGCAGTTTTGTAATAAAAGTCGTCATTTTACTCAACGCACGTCAAAATTTGACAAGAAAAACTGAATATTTGTGCAATATTATGACAATAGTTGGAATTTTACTCAATGACAGTCGCAATTTTACAAGAAAAGCTTAAAATATTGGCAATTTTATTAAAAGAGTCATCATTTTACTCGACAAAAGACACAATTTTATAAGAAAAGTAAAAAAAAAAATGTTGGCCATATTATAATAATAATCAGAATTTTACTTGGCAAAAGTCATAATTTTACTCAAAACATTTCACTGTTTTACAAGTCTGTATTTTATATGACAAATGTCACAATTTTTCAGTAAAAAGTAATACATTTATATTAAAAAAAAAAAAATGTATGAGAAAATATTGCAATGTTACGTAAACAGAAAGATTATGAGAAATTGTTCCTGATTTTATGAGAAAAAGTCGACACATTGTGAGAAAAAGACTGCTTTTCGTTAAAAAAATATATATATATATACATATATATATATATATATATATATATATATATATATATTTTTTTTTTTTTTTTTGTAATTTTTTTTATCTTCATTATTTACTTCAAGTTATTACAGTATGTCTCTATATACATATTTACTTATTTATTTTAATTAATTTGGGCCAAGGGGGTCACATTTCAATTTCTTACACACACTTGTTATTTCATATGTTGACCAGAGGGGGAGCACTTAAAACATTTTAACACACACTTGTTATTTCATATGTTGACCAGAGGGGTAGCACTTCAAATTTTTTACACACACTTGTTATTTCATATGTTGACCAGAGGGGTAGCACTTCAAATTTTTACACACCCCTGTTCCCGGGCGCAGCCACCGCTGCTGCCCACTGCTCCCCTCACCTCCCAGGGGGTGATCAAGGGTGATGGGTCAAATGCAGAGAATAATTTGGCCACACCTAGTGTGTGTGTGACAATCATTGGTACTTTAACTTTAACTTTAACTTTATTTCTTATGGGCCCTTCAAATTTTTACGCACACTTGTTATTTCATATGTTGACCAGAGGGGTAGCACTTCAAATTTTTTTACACACACTTGTTATTTCATATGTTGACCAGAGGGGTAGCACTTCAAATTTTTTACACACCCCTGTTATTTCATATGGGCCCTTCAAATTTTTACGCACACTTGTTATTTCATATGTTGACCAGAGGGGGGAGCACCTACAATTTTTTAACACACACTTGTTATTTCATATGTTGACCAGAGGGGTAGCACTTCAAATTTTTTACACACCCCTGTTATTTCATATGGGCCCTTCAAATTTTTACGCACACTTGTTATTTCATATGTTGACCAGAGGGGGGAGCACTTCAAAAAAATTTACACACACTTGTTATTTCATATGTTGACCAGAGGGGGGAGCACTTTTAAAAGCGACACACGGTCAATGTAAAAAAATCCCTCCTCACATGGACGGTCCTTGTTGGTGTCTCAAGAAGGGTAGAAAAACAAGAACACACACACACACACACACACACACACACACACACACACACACACACACACACACACACACACACACACACACACACACACACACAGAATGAAGAGAGCCAAGAGAAACTGACATATGAGGCCCGAGACGGATCCACTTTGAGCAGCCGAGTGCAAATGGCCTACTTAGAGTTTAAAGTGGGCAATTAGAAACCTAATCAGGGCTCACTTTCTCACCCCCGACTCGTAATGAAACGCTCCCGTCCTCGTGCGGCCCCAAAAACAGCTGCGTTCGCCCGCAACCACCAAAAGCAAACCACGCGCTTTTCTTCAAGGACTCACACACTACAACACCATATAAAGGAGAAGAAGTGATTTTAGGAGCACTAGGAGCAAGGTGCACGGGTGAAGTGTCTTGCCCAAGGGCACAACGGAGGATACGAACCTGGAACCGTCAAGTTGCTAGCTAGTTTGGCCCCCTGCGGGGTATTTCCAAATTATATTTTAGCGTCTGGCAATCTGAATGCTGCAAATGTGCTGCCATCTTGTGGCCAAAACGAGGCCATGAAAACTGCATGCACTTATATGACCCAATCCAAACAACCTTCCCTAGTCATGAAAATGGCAACCAACACAAAAAGTCACTTTTTGTGGATATTGTTGCGTTTTGGACCAGTTGTTCCTCCCAGGGAATTCAAGTCACAATTCGCTCCCAAGCTCTTTACGACACTTTAAAGCCGAGTTGAAAAACCACCAGAGACAGAATAGGTATTTTGTTGTATATTTTCAAAGCTTTGCCAATATACATTTTGAGAGCAGTCTAACCCTAGAACATTCTATTGCGCCTCCAAAAATGGTCTGTCTTCCCGATCCCACCACCCTCTCTCTCGTCCCATCTCTGTAGACAAAACAAATGCTAGTCAAAACACATTCCAAAGAACTCAAGGTTAACACACACAGTATACTTGCAGACAGAGCAGCAAGAGAAGAAATGGAAAACACGAGCTGTTTTCAAATATGACTATGAAATAAAAGTACAACTTAAATTCGGATACATGTAAATATCTGCCTCCGACAATATATATATATTTTTGAAGTGAACACAGCACAGCATGTAGTTATATGACCCAATCCAAACAACCTTCCCTAGTCATGATGCAAAAAAAATAAAAAAATAAAAAATTGCAACCAACACAAAAAGTCAACACACACGGTCACACATAAAAACGTGCTCACTGAACTTTGTGAATATTATTTAAAAAAATGTCCAAAAACAGCACATAATTCAAAATTACACTATATTTTAGTGTCTGGCAATCTCAATGCTGCAAATGTGCTGCCATCTTGTGGCCAAAACGAGGTTGGTGACCATGAAAACAGCATGCACTTATATGACCCAATCCATACAACCTTCCCTAGTCATGATGCAAAAAAAAAAAATGCAACCAACACAAAAAGTCAACACACACGGTCACACATAACAACGTGCTCACTGAACTTTGTGGATATTATTTAAAAAAAATGTCCAAACACAACACATCATTTATAATTACACTATATTTTAGTGTCTGACAATCTCAATGCTGCAAATGTGCTGCCATCTTGTGGCCAAAACGAGGTCGTGACCATGAAAACAGCATGCACTTATATGACCCAATCCAAACAACCTTCTCTAGTCATGATGCAAAAAA
>NC_084573.2:2645000-2655000 GCF_033978685.3 Nerophis lumbriciformis
CCCAGTAACAAGCTGTAGAAAATAGATTGATAAAATAATAATTTTTTTTTTTTTTAATCTGTCCTTTTTCACCCATCCATCAATCCATTTTAAACCGCTTGTTACTGTGTAGAATTTTTTTTTTAATTTAATTTAAAAAAAACTGTATTAGTTTTTTTTTTACAAAATACAAAAAAATTATGTATATATATATATATATATATATATATATATATATATATATATATATTTTTTTTTTTTTTTTTTTTTTTTTTTTTTTTTAACCCATTAACAAGCTCTAGAAAATAGTATTATTATTTTTAATCTGTCCTTTTTCACCCATCCATCAATCCATTTTATACTGCTTGTTACTGTGTAAAAAATAAATAAATAAATAAATAAATAAAAAAATAAAAAAACTGTATTATTATTTTTTTTACAAAATAGAAAAAAAAATTAAAAAAAAAATAAATAAATAAATAAATAAAATAAAAAATATATATATATATATATTTATTTATTTATTTATTTTTAATTTTTTTAATATTTTACCCAATAACAAGCGGTAGAAAATAGATTGATGGATGGGCGAAAAAGAACAGATTAAAAAAAACTGAAATTACAAAAAAGAAAAAACTATATATATATATATATATATATATATATATATATATATATATATATGTATATATATATATATATACCGTATTTTCCGCACTATAAGGCGCACCGGATTATTAGCCGCACCTTCAATGAATTACATATTTCATAACTTTGTCCACCAATAAGCCGCCCCGGACTATAAGCCGCGCCTACGCTGCGCTAAAGGGAATGTCAAAAAAACAGTCAGATAGGTCAGTCAAACTTTAATAATATATTAAAAACCAGCGTTCTAACAACTCTGTTCACTCCCAAAATGTACGCAAATGTGCAATCACAAACATAGTAAAATTCAAAATAGTGCAGAGCAATAGCAACATAATGTTGCTCGAACGTTAATGTCACAACACACAAAATAAACATAGCGCTCACTTTCTGAAGTTATTCTTCATTCGTAAATCCTTCGTCTTCGGTGTCCGAAGTGAAAAGTTGGGCAAATTTACGATCCACTGGCAGATGTTGGCGTCGTCTGGCGCTGCCTCCTCGTCTTAGTGAAGGTGTGTTCGCCTTCTGTCATCCATTGTTCCCACGCAGTTAGCAGTCTAGCTTCGAATGCCCTGTTGACACCAATATCTAGCGGCTGGAGGTCTTTTGTCAATCCACCCGGAATGACGGCGAGTATTGAATTAAGCGCGTAAGCGTGTCTCTTAATGTGATGTTATGAGCTAGCAAATATAATAACTACACTACCCAGCATGCAACGATAGTTACGAGCATGCGCGGTAGCCCTGAGAAGCGTTGTTGTATGCTGGCAGTTAGAATGTGGTTATGAGCACGCTGTGAGTAAACGTTGAGAACTCAGTTAACACGCCTCGTCTGCATTATTTATAATTAGACAGACAACACACTTAATAGGAGCCATTTTGGGGTCTTTACATAAACACACAAATGGAAATGAAACGTCACATATCCCAGCATGCACCGCGCTTCTTCTTCTTCCGGGGGCGGGTGGTTGCTTACAGTAGAAGAAGAAGCGCTTCCTGTTCTATGGGGGCGGGTGCTTACCTTGGCGGTTGCTTGCGTAGAAGAAGAAGCGCTTCCTGTTCTACCGGGAAAAAAGATGGCGGCTGTTTACCGAAGTTGCGAGAACGAAACTTTATGAAAATGAATCTTAATATTTATCCATATATAAAGCGCACCGGGTTAAAAGCCGCACTGTCAGCTTTTGAGTAAATTTGTGGTTTTTAGGTGCGGCTAATGGTGCGGAAAATACGGTATATTTATTTATTTATTTATTTTTTATTTTTTGTAAAAAGTTATTTTTAATTGTATTTTATTTATTTATCTTTTTCTATATATTATTATTATTAAATATATGTTTTTATTTCATTTTACTATATATATATATATATATATATATATATATATATATATATATATAAATTACATATATATATATATATATATATATATAAATTACAAATTAATAATTTATATATACACATATATATATATATATATATATATATATATATATATATATATATATATATGTATGTATATATAAATTATTAATTTTTTCTTTTTTGTAAAAAAAAAAAAATACCGTTTTTTATTTTATTTATTTATTTTTCTTCACCTTTTCTTAAAAAAAACCCCCAAAAAAACAACAACAACAATTCCCTTTTGGGGTCGCCCCCCGCCACCCCAAAAGGGAATAAGCGGTAGAAAAATGGATGGATGGATATATATATTTATTTATTTATTTTATTTTTGTTGTTGTTGTTTTTTGGGGGGTTTTTTTTTTTAAGAAAAGGTGAAGAAAAATAAATAAATAAAATAAAAAACTGTATTATTTTTTTTTTTACAAAAAATAAAAAAATAAATACACACACACATATATATATGTGTGTGTGTATTTATTTTTTTATTTTTTTTACCCAGTAACAAGCGGTAGAAAATAGAGCGAAAAATGACAGATTAAAAAAAACAGAAATTACAAAAAAGAAAAAACTAAAACTATAGCTTTTTTTTTTTTTCACTCAGTACTACCCGCAGACCGGATTTTGGATGCTGTTGGGCCATACCTGGCCCGCGGGCCGTGGTTTGGGCACCCCTGCTGTAAGCGAACCTCACGCTGGGCCGCGGTAAACTGTGACTGTCTGCCATGAAAACACTGTGGTTGTCATTTCTTTAGCTTCCTTTTGTCTTATCCTTTCCTAGTTTTACTCCAACGAGACATGTTTGGTTTGGCTTTCCATCCAGAGGGATGGTCGCCCAGTTCTGCAGCTCAAAACAAAGCCACGACAAATGGCGACATTAATGTGAGAAGAAGGCCTCCTACCAGCCCAATTAAATAGGAATAATTGAGCTTGTGATCGGAGAGGAAGTGCTTCAGGACTTTTATTCCTGGTGTGTGTGTGTGTGTGTGTGTGTGTGTGTGTGTGTGTGTGTGTGTGTGTGTGTGTGTGTGTGTGTGTGTGTGTGTGTGTGTGTGTGTGTGTGTGTGTGTGTGTGTGTGTGTGTGTGTGTGTGTGTGAAGGTTGAGTGAGTGTTATCCCGCCTGAGCAGCAGAGATTAAGTCAGCCCTGAAGGAGCGGAGCCGCACACTCCCAGCATGCACTGCAATGTGACCTGCTGCGTTCAGGTGCTCGCGGGGGGAAAAAAAATGGATTTGTGATTGCGGCGACCTTTGTGAGGGCGCCAACCTGAGTCACACGCGGCTTAAATAGACGTGTTAATTGTGGCGTGCAGTGGAACAAGGTGCAAATGAAGAAAAAGTGCATTAACAGAGATGTTAATGTTTATGTTCACTCCCACCTGTACGTTAGCAACAATTTAGCAATGACAAAAAAAACATATTTTTATTGCCTGTAATGAGCGTTTTAAAAGGTTCCGACAGATATTATTATTATTGACATAAACTACCATAAACAATTTATTTTCATTACCTTGTTTGTATATTGTTTACTTCTGTGACGACCTCATTGAAGTTATTTAATCAATCAGAAATATATATAATGGTTTTTTTTCCCGCACCATGACTAAGGAAGGTTGTTTGGATTGGATCATATAAATAAATGATGTGACCATAGCTGGCCACTAGGTGGTGACAGAATGGAAGCGCGAAGACTGCTGGTATATTTGTAACAAGTAGCTAAAATGTGCCAAACATGGGTAAATGTGGAGAGTGTTTTGCATGTTTCCCATCATCCCTTGTAATGGATTTAAATCGGTCTAATTTTTATTTTTATTTGTTTTTTATGTTGATTGGATATTTTTTTTATAATATCCACAAAGTTCAATGAGCAGGATGTGTTATGTGTGACCATGTTTGTAGAATTTTTGGGCCGGTTTATTTTTTTCGTTCTGCGCCATGACTAAGGAAGGTTGTTTAGATTGGGTCATATAGATAAATGATGTGACCATAGCTGGTCTTTTTGAGGACATTGGTGTTTGTTTTTATTGCTGCTATTTTTTGTTTGTTTTTGTCTTTCTGGGGACATTGGTGTTTGTTTTTATTGCTGCTATTTTTGTCTTTTTGAGGACATTGGTGTTTGTTTTTATTGCTGCTATTTTTGTCTTTTTGAGGACATTGGTGTTTATTTTTATTGCTGCTATTTTTGTGTTTTTAAGGACATTGGCGATTGTTTTTAGTGCTGCTATTTATGTGTTTTTGAGGACATTAGTGTTTGTTTTTATTGCTGCTATTTTTGTGTTTTTGAGGACATTGGTGTTTGTTTTTAATGCTGCTGTTTTTGTCTTTTTGAGGACATTGGTGTTTGTTTTTATTGCTGCTGTTTTTGTCTTTTTGACGACATTGGTGTTTGTTTTTATTGCTGCTATTTTTGACTTTTTGAGGACATTGGTGTTTGTTTTTATTGCTGCCATATTTGTTTGTTTTTGTCTTTTTGAGGACATTGGTGTTTGTTTTTATTGCTGCTATTTTTGACTTTTTGAGGACATTGGTGTTTGTTTTTATTGCTGCCATTTTTGTTTGTTTTTGTCTTTTTGAGGACATTGGTGTTTGATTTTATTGCTGCTATGTTTTTCTTTTTGAGGACATTGGTGTTTATTTTTATTGCTGCTATTTTTGTTTGTTTTTGTCTTTTTGAGGACTTTGGTGTTTGTTTTTATTGCTGCTATTTTTGTCTTTTTGAGGACATTGGTGTTTTTATTGCTGCTATTTTTGTCTTTTTGAGGACAATTGTGTTTGTTTTTATTGCTGCTATTTTTTTTGTCTTTTTAAAAACATTGGTGTTTGTTTTTATTGCTGCTGTTTTTGTCTTTTTGAGGACATTGGTGTTTGTTTTTATTGCTGCTATTTTTGTCTTTTTGAGGACATTAGTGTTTGTTTTTATTGCTGCTATTTTTTGTTTGTTTTTGTCTTTTTGATGACATTGGTGTTTGTTTTTATTGCTGCTATTTGTGTTTGTTTTTGTCTTTTTGAGGACATTAGTGTTTGTTTTTATTGCTGCTATTTTTGTGTTTTTGAGGACATTGGTGTTTGTTTTTAATGCTGCTGTTTTTGTCTTTTTGAGGACATTGGTGTTTGTTTTTATTGCTGCTGTTTTTGTCTTTTTGACGACATTGGTGTTTGTTTTTATTGCTGCTATTTTTGACTTTTTGAGGACATTGCTGTTTGTTTTTATTGCTGCTATTTTTGTTTGTTTTTGTCTTTTTGAGGACATTGGTGTTTGATTTTATTGCTGCTATGTTTTTCTTTTTGAGGACATTGGTGTTTATTTTTATTGCTGCTATTTTTGTTTGTTTTTGTCTTTTTGAGGACTTTGGTGTTTGTTTTTATTGCTGCTATTTTTGTCTTTTTGAGGACATTGGTGTTTTTATTACTGCTATTTTTGTCTTTTTGAGGACAATTGTGTTTGTTTTTATTGCTGCTATTTTTTTTTGTCTTTTTAAAAACATTGGTGTTTGTTTTTATTGCTGCTGTTTTTGTCTTTTTGAGGACATTGGTGTTTGTTTTTATTTCTGCTAATTTTGTCTTTTTGAGGACATTAGTGTTTGTTTTTATTGCTGCTATTTTTTGTTTGTTTTTGTCTTTTTGATGACATTGGTGTTTGTTTTTATTGCTGCTATTTTTGTTTGTTTTTGTCTTTTTGAGGACATTAGTGTTTGTTTTTATTGCTGCTATTTTTGTGTTTTTGAGGACATTGGTGTTTGTTTTTAATGCTGCTGTTTTTGTCTTTTTGACGACATTGGTGTTTGTTTTTATTGCTGCTATTTTTGACTTTTTGAGGACATTTGTGTTTGTTTTTATTGCTGCCATTTTTGTTTGTTTTTGTCTTTTTGAGGACATTGGTGTTTGTTTTTATTGCTGCTGTTTTTGTCTTTTTGAGGACATTGGTGTTTTTTTTTTATTGCTGCTATTCTTGTTTGTTTTTGTCTTTTTGAGGACTTTGGTGTTTGTTTTTATTGCTGCTATTTTTGTCTTTTTGAGGACATTGGTGTTTTTATTGCTGCTATTTTTGTCTTTTTGAGGAAAATTGTGTTTGTTTTTATTGCTGCTATTTTTGTTTGTTTTTGTCTTTTTAAAGACATTGGTGTTTGTTTTTATTGCTGCTGTTTTTGTCTTTTTGAGGACTTTGGTGTTTGTTTTTATTGCTGCTATTTTTGTCTTTTTGAGGACATTAGTGTTTGTTTTTATTGCTGCTATTTTTTTGTTTGTTTTTGTCTTTTTGATGACATTGGTGTTTGTTTTTATTACTGCTATTTTTGTTTGTTTTTGTCTTTTTGAGGACATTAGTGTTTGTTTTTATTGCTGCTATTTTTGTCTTTTTGAGGACATTGATGTTTGTTTTTATTGCTGCTATTTTTGTCTTATTGACAACATTGGTGTTTGTTTTTATTGCTGCTATTTTTGTCTTTTTGAGGACATTGGTGTTTATTTTTGTTGCTGCTATTTTTGTCTTTTTGAGGACATTGGTGTTTTTATTGATGCTATTTTTGTCTTTTTGAGGACAATTGTGTTTGTTTTTATTGCTGCTATTTTTGTTTGTTTTTGTCTTTTTAAAGACATTGGTGTTTGTTTTTATTGCTGCTATTTTTGTGTTTTTGAGGACATTGGTGTTTGTTTTTAATGCTGCTGTTTTTGTCATTTTGAGGACATTGGTGTTTGTTTTTATTGCTGCTGTTTTTGTCTTTTTGACGACATTGGTATTTGTTTTTATTGCTGCTATTTTTGTTTGTTTTTGTCTTTTTGAGGACATTGGTGTTTGTTTTTATTGCTGCTGTTTTTGTCTTTTTGAGGACATTGGTGTTTATTTTTATTGCTGCTATTTTTGTTTGTTTTTGTCTTTTTGAGGACTTTTGTGTTTGTTTTTATTGCTGCTATTTTTGTCTTTTTGAGGACATTGGTGTTTTTATTGCTGCTATTTTTGTCTTTTTGAGAGTAATTGTGTTTGTTTTTATTGCTGCTATTTTTGTTTGTTTTTATCTTTTTAAAGACATTGGTGTTTGTTTTTATTGCTGCTGTTTTTGTCTTTTTGAGGACATTGGTGTCTGTTTTTATTGCTGCTATTTTTGTCTTTTTGAGGACATTAGTGTTTGTTTTTATTGCTGCTATTTTTTGTTTGTTTTTGTCTTTTTGATGACATTGGTGTTTGTTTTTATTGCTGCTATTTTTGTTTGTTTTTGTCTTTTTGAGGACATTAGTGTTTGTTTTTATTGCTGCTATTTTTGTCTTTTTGAGGACATTGATGTTTGTTTTTATTGCTGCTATTTTTGTCTTATTGACAACATTGGTGTTTGTTTTTATTGCTGCTATTTTTGTCTTTTTGAGGACATTGGTGTTTATTTTTGTTGCTGCTATTTTTGTCTTTTTGAGGACATTGGTGTTTTTATTGATGCTATTTTTGTCTTTTTGAGGACAATTGTGTTTGTTTTTATTGCTGCTATTTTTGTTTGTTTTTGTCTTTTTAAAGACATTGGTGTTTGTTTTTATTGCTGCTATTTTTGTGTTTTTGAGGACATTGGTGTTTGTTTTTAATGCTGCTGTTTTTGTCATTTTGAGGACATTGGTGTTTGTTTTTATTGCTGCTGTTTTTGTCTTTTTGACGACATTGGTATTTGTTTTTATTGCTGCTATTTTTGTTTGTTTTTGTCTTTTTGAGGACATTGGTGTTTGTTTTTATTGCTGCTGTTTTTGTCTTTTTGAGGACATTGGTGTTTATTTTTATTGCTGCTATTTTTGTTTGTTTTTGTCTTTTTGACGACTTTTGTGTTTGTTTTTATTGCTGCTATTTTTGTCTTTTTGAGGACATTGGTGTTTTTATTGCTGCTATTTTTGTCTTTTTGAGAGTAATTGTGTTTGTTTTTATTGCTGCTATTTTTGTTTGTTTTTATCTTTTTAAAGACATTGGTGTTTGTTTTTATTGCTGCTGTTTTTGTCTTTTTGAGGACATTGGTGTCTGTTTTTATTGCTGCTATTTTTGTCTTTTTGAGGACATTAGTGTTTGTTTTTATTGCTGCTATTTTTTGTTTGTTTTTGTCTTTTTGATGACATTGGTGTTTGTTTTTATTGCTGCTATTTTTGTTTGTTTTTGTCTTTTTGAGGACATTAGTGTTTGTTTTTATTGCTGCTATTTTTGTCTTTTTGAGGACATTGATGTTTGTTTTTATTGCTGCTATTTTTGTCTTATTGACAACATTGGTGTTTGTTTTTATTGCTGCTATTTTTGTCTTTTTGAGGACATTGGTGTTTATTTTTGTTGCTGCTATTTTTCTTTGTTTTTGTCAGCACTTCGTCCGTCCTCGGACAAAAGCTTAATGAGCAGTTCAGGTACAGTACGAACGCATTATTTGTAAGTTAATTAGTCAGCACATGCTTGAAAAAAATTCAAAAGCCGATTCCTGAATTAGAGTCAGCATCTAATCGACTCGTTGTTGAAATTGTTGTTGGTTTTAACGAAACTGTACACCAGTTGAAATGTCCAAAGTGCAAATGTCCGAGGTGCACCTGAACGCACCGTGCCTCCCGCTCAGGGGCCGGGCCGGTGGCGCCACCACTTGCCGACAACAGCTGTCGGCGAGCGGCGTGTTTGTGTAGGAGTCGTCGGTAATGCGCTGTGGGTCCAGCAGCTGTGGGAGAAGGAGCAGTTCTTTGTAAGAGACTTTAGGCGGCTTTGTCTGCTCCACCTTTTAATTAGCTGCTAAACTGCGGCCCGGGGCCCGCTGGGAAAGACCTCCAGCTGTCAATCACTCTGCATGATGGGGGGGACTATATTAATTATATTATTGATATTAATTATATTATTGATATTAATTGAGTCTTTGCAACAATTTACCAGGATTTAGTATGAATAAGCTTTTTATTTGTGACTTTCGAATGTCATTCAGATGAAGAAATAATCTATTATCTTTTGATGGTCTTTAATAACCTGGTGTGTGACGCCACCTGTTGGCCGCCTAGCAGATATCAGCTGGTCAACATGTATCAGCATGCATCAGCTGGTCAACATGTATCAGCTGGTAAGATTGTTGCCGATGCATGTTTAATTTACACACCTAAACCACATAAAAATATCATATGTTGCCATGACAACGACATGTCCATGTAAATTGATGATTTATACCAATACATAATAATATATATGGTATATATATATATATATATATATATATATATATATATATATATATATATATATATGGAAAATAAAAATAAAATAAATACAATTTTAAATAATAAAAAAATCGATGACTAAATTAATCGCCAACTATTTTTATAATAAATGTTAATCGATTAGTTGTTGCAGCCCTAATATATATATATATATATATATATATATATATATATATATATATATATATATATATATATATATATATATGTATATATATATATATATATATATATATGGAAAATAAGAATAAAATAAATACAATTTTAAATAATAAAAAAATCGATGACTAAATTAATCGCCAACTATTTTTATAATAAATGTTAATCGATTAGTTGTTGCAGCTCTAATATATATATGTATATATATATATATATATATAGTTGTTGCAGCCCTAATATATATATATATATATATATGTGTGTATATATATATATATATATATATATATATATATATATATATATATATATATATATATACAACTAATCGATTAAAATTTATTATAAAAATAGTTGGCGATTAATTTAGTCATCGATTTTTTTATTATTTAAAATTGTATTTATTTTATTATTTTTTATTTTTTATAAACCTTTATTTATAAACTGCAACATGTACAAACAGCTGAGAAACAATAATCAAAATAAGTATGGTGCCAATATGCCGGGTTTTTTTTTCCAATAAAATACTGGAAAGGATAGAAATGTAGTTTGTCTCTTTTATCCAATTATTAATCGATTAATCGAAGTAATAATCGACGGATTAGTCGATTATCAAATTAA
>NC_084573.2:2662500-2712500 GCF_033978685.3 Nerophis lumbriciformis
AATCCTCAGAAGGAATGGGAATGAGCGGTCGTTCCCTCGACCTCGCCGTGTTTGCTGACGGGCGAGGTCGCCCGCCGTGTCAAAGTCATCATCTTCGGGAGCGGTAGAAACACTCGCAGCTGCCACCAAAACCTCCTCGTTTATCGGAATTATTATTCCGGGAGATCTCATTAAGTCTTTGTTTATTGCTATCCTTAGCAATATTAGCTCGCACGTCAGCGAAGGATAATTGCTGGTTGAACTTCCACGCCCGCGGTTAGTGAGGTCCCGCCATCTCTTCACCGGTGCATTTCACACAGTCAGGTGTGGCGTATAGAACCACGACGGGGCTCTAAGAAAACCCGCACGTTAAGTTTTTGCATTTTTTTTTTTTGCGCCATGACTAGGGAAGGTTGTCTGTATTAAATGGTAAATTAGTGAGGTCCCGCCATCTCTTCACCGGTGCCTTTCACACAGTCAGATGTGGCGTATAGAACCACGACGGGGCTCAAAGAAAACCCGCACGTTAAGTTTTTGCATTTTTTTTTTTTTTGCGCCATGACTAGGGAAGGTTGTCTGTATTAAATGGTAAATTAGTGAGGTCCCGCCATCTCTTCACCGGTGCCTTTCACACAGTCAGATGTGGCGTATAGAACCATGACGGGGCTCAAAAAAAACCCGCACGTTAAATTTTTGCATTTTTTTTTTCGCGCCATGACTAGGGAAGGTTGTCTGTATTAAATGGTAAATGGGTTATACTTGTATAGCTTTTCTACCCTGAAGGTACTCGACTACCCTTTCACACCTTCAGATGTGGCGTATAGAACCACGACGGGGCTCAAAGAAAACCCGCATGTTAAGTTTTTGCTTTTTTTTTTTTTTGCGCCATGACTAGGGAAGGTTGTCTGTATTAAATGGTAAATTAGTGAGGTCCCGCCATCTCTTCACCGGTGCCTTTCACACAGTCAGATGTGGCGTATAGAACCACGACGGGGCTCAAAGAAAACCCGCACGTTAAGTTTTTGCATTTTTTTTTTTTTTGCGCCATGACTAGGGAAGGTTGTCTGTATTAAATGGTAAATTAGTGAGGTCCCGCCATCTCTTCACCGGTGCCTTTCACACAGTCAGATGTGGCGTATAGAATCACGACGGGGCTCAAAGAAAACCCGCACGTTAAGTTTTTGCATTTTTTTTTTTTTTGCGCCATGACTAGGGAAGGTTGTCTGTATTAAATGGTAAATTAGTGAGGTCCCCCATCTCTTCACCGGTGCCTTTCACACAGTCAGATGTGGCGTATAGAACCACGACGGGGCTCAAAGAAAACCCGCACGTTAAGTTTTTGCTTTTTTTTTTTTTGCGCCATGACTAGGGAAGGTTGTCTGTATTAAATGGTAAATTAGTGAGGTCCCGCCATCTCTTCACCGGTGCCTTTCACACAGTCAGATGTGGCGTATAGAACCACGACGGGGCTCAAAGAAAACCCGCACGTTAAGTTTTTGCATTTTTTTTTCGCGCCATGACTAGGGAAGGTTGTCTGTATTAAATGGCAAATTAGTGAGATCCTGCCATCTCTTCACCGGTGCCTTTCACACCTTCAGATGTGGCGTATAGAACCACGACGGGGCTCAAAGAAAACCCGCACGTTAAGTTTTTGCATTTTTTTTTTTTGCGCCATGACTAGGGAAAGTTGTCTGTATTAAATGGTAAATTAGTGAGGTCCCGCCATCTCTTCACCGGTGCCTTTCACACAGTCAGATGTGGCGTATAGAACCACAAAGAAAACCCGCCCCTGTTAAGTTTTTGCTTTTTTTTTTTTTTTTTGCGCCATGACTAGGGAAGGTTGTCTGTATTAAATGGTAAATTAGTGAGATCCCGCCATATCTTCACCGGTGCCTTTCACACAGTCAGATGTGGCGTATAGAACCACAAAGAAAACCCGCCCCTGTTAAGTTTTTGCTTTTTTTTTTTTTTTTTTGCGCCATGACTAGGGAAGGTTGTCTGTATTAAATGGTAAATTAGTGAGATTCCGCCATCTCTTCACCGGTGCCTTTCACACGTTCAGATGTGGCGTATAGAACCACAAAGAAAACCCGCCCCTGTTAAGTTTTTGCTTCTTCTTTTTTTGAGCCATGACTAGGGAAGGTTGTCTGTATTAAATGGTAAATTAGTGAGATCCCGCCATCTCTTCACCGGTGCCTTTCACACGTTCAGATGCGGCGTATAGAACCACAAAGAAAACCCGCCCCTGTTAAGTTTTTTCTTTTTTTTTTGCGCCATGACTAGGGAAGGTTGTCTGTATTAAATGGTAAATTAGTGAGATCCCGCCATCTCTTCCCCGGTGCCTTTCACACGTTCAGATGTGGCGTATAGAACCACAAAGAAAACCCGCCCCTGTTAAGTTTTTGCTTCTTTTTTTTTTGCGCCATGACTAGGGAAGGTTGTCTGTATTAAATGGTAAATTAGTGAGATCCCGCCATCTCTTCACCGGTGCCTTTCACACGTTCAGATGTGGCGTATAGAACCACAAAGAAAACCCGCCCCTGTTAAGTTTTTGCTTTTTTTTTTTTTTTGCGCCATGACTAGGGAAGGTTGTCTGTATTAAATGGTAAATTAGTGAGATCCCGCCATCTCTTCACCGGTGCCTTTCACACGTTCAGATGTGGCGTATAGAACCACAAAGAAAACCCGCCCCTGTTAAGTTTTTGCTTTTTTTTTTTTTTGCGCCATGACTAGGGAAGGTTGTCTGTATTAAATGGTAAATTAGTGAGATCCCGCCATCTCTTCACCGGTGCCTTTCACACGTTCAGATGTGGCGTATAGAACCACAAAGAAAACCCGCCCCTGTTAAGATTTTGCTTTTTTTTTTTTTTGCGCCATGACTAAGGAAGGTTGTCTGTATTAAATGGTAAATTAGTGAGATCCCGCCATCTCTTCACCGGTGCCTTTCACACGTTCAGATGTGGCGTATAGAACCACAAAGAAAACCCGCCCCTGTTAAGTTTTTGCTTTTTTTTTTTTTTTGCGCCATGACTAGGGAAGGTTGTCTGTATTAAATGGTAAATGGGTTATACTTGTATAGCTTTTCTACCCTGAAGGTACTCGACTAACCTTTCACACCTTCAGATGTGGCGTATAGAACCACGACGGGGCTCAAAGAAAACCCGCACGTTAAGTTTTTGCTTTTTTTTTTTTTTGCGCCATGACTAGGGAAGGTTGTCTGTATTAAATGGTAAATTAGTGAGATCCCGCCATCTCTTCACCGGTGCCTTTCACACAGTCAGATGTGGCGTATAGAACCACGACGGGGCTCAAAGAAAACCCGCACGTTAAGTTTTTGCATTTTTTTTTTTTTGCGCCATGACTAGGGAAGGTTGTCTGTAATAAATGGTAAATTAGTGAGGTCCCGCCATCTCTTCACCGGTGCCTTTCACACAGTCAGATGTGGCGTATAGAACCACGACGGGGCTCAAAGAAAACCCGCACGTTAAGTTTTTGCATTTTTTTTTCACGCCATGACTAGGGAAGGTTGTCTGTATTAAATGGTAAATGGGTTATACTTGTATAGCTTTTCTACCCTGAAGGTACTCGACTACCCTTTCACACCTTCAGATGTGGCGTATAGAACCACGACGGGGCTCAAAGAAAACCCGCACGTTAAGTTTTTGCTTTTTTTTTTTTTTGCGCCATGACTAGGGAAGGTTGTCTGTATTAAATGGTAAATTAGTGAGATCCCGCCATCTCTTCACCGGTGCCTTTCACACAGTCAGATGTGGCGTATAGAACCACGACGGGGCTCAAAGAAAACCCGCACGTTAAGTTTTTGCATTTTTTTTTTTTTGCGCCATGACTAGGGAAGGTTGTCTGTAATAAATGGTAAATTAGTGAGGTCCCGCCATCTCTTCACCGGTGCCTTTCACACAGTCAGATGTGGCGTATAGAACCACGACGGGGCTCAAAGAAAACCCGCACGTTAAGTTTTTGCATTTTTTTTTCACGCCATGACTAGGGAAGGTTGTCTGTATTAAATGGTAAATGGGTTATACTTGTATAGCTTTTCTACCCTGAAGGTACTCGACTACCCTTTCACACCTTCAGATGTGGCGTATAGAACCACGACGGGGCTCAAAGAAAACCCGCACGTTAAGTTTTTGCATTTTTTTTTTTTTGCGCCATGACTAGGGAAGGTTGTCTGTATTAAATGGTAAATTAGTGAGGTCCCGCCATCTCTTCACCGGTGCCTTTCACACAGTCAGATGTGGCGTATAGAACCACGACGGGGCTCAAAGAAAACCCACACGTTAAGTTTTTGCTCTTTTTTTTCGCGCCATGACTAGGGAAGGTTGTCTGTATTAAATGGTAAATTAGTGACATCCCGCCATCTCTTCACCGGTGCCTTTCACACGTTCAGATGTGGCGTATAGAACCACAAAGAAAACCCGCCCCTGTTAAGTTTTTGCTTTTTTTTTTTTTTTTGCGCCATGACTAGGGAAGGTTGTCTGTATTAAATGGTAAATTAGTGAGATCCCGCCATCTCTTCACCGGTGCCTTTCACACGTTCAGATGTGGCGTATAGAACCACAAAGAAAACCCGCCCCTGTTAAGTTTTTGCTTCTTTTTTTTTTGCGCCATGACTAGGGAAGGTTGTCTGACGTCTGTTCCCTTCTGAGCCCGTGTTTTGGTCAAATTAATCTCGTCGCGTAGGAAGGGGATTCACGTGGCCCCATTCGTCGAGGTTGACCTGACACATGGAACGTGACAGTGTTGAACGTCTTAAAATAAGCAGGGGCGTCCGTGATAACGTTGCTTGGATGGCAACATATGTTGCTCCAAAAGCTTCACAGATGTGTACGTTACCCATGCGACGTCCACAGTTTCCAAAAAACTATTTGAAATGTGGATTCGAGCACTTTTCCACTTTGCATCGGTACATCTTGGAGGAATTCGCCAGTGGGCGTTGTTGATAAATGGCTTTGGCTTTGCATAGTAGAGTTTTAACTTGCGCTTACAGATGTAGCGACCAACTGTAGTTACTGACAGTGGTTTTTTCTGAAGTGTTCCTGAGCCCATGTGGTGATATCCTTTACACACCGATGTCGCTTTTTGACGCAGTACCGCCTGAGGGATCCAAGGTGTGTGATATCATGGCTTACGTGCCGTGATTTCTCCACATTCTCTGAGCGTAGATGGTGAAATCCCTAAATTCCTTGCAATAGCTGGTTGAGAAATGTTGTTCTTAAACTGTTCAACAATTTGCTCACGCATTTGTTGACAAAGTGGTGACCCTCGCCCCCGTCCTTGTTTGTGAACGACTGAGCATTTCATGGAAGGTGCTTTTATACCCAACCATGGCACCCACCTGTTCCCAATTAGCCCGTTCACCTGTGGGATGTTCCAAATAAGTGTTTGACGAGCATTCCTCAACTTTCTCAGTCTTTTTTGCCACTTGTGCCAGCTTTTTTTGAAACACGTCGCAGGCATCAATATTTGCAAAAAATAACAAAAGTTTTCCAGTTCGAACGTTAAGTATATTGTCTTTGTGGTTGAAAAGCGGTGTGTGTGTGTGTGTGTGTGTGTGTGTGTGTGTGTGTGTGTGTGTGTGTGTGTGTGTGTGTGTGTGTGTGTGTGTGTACACTAAGGTTACACAACAAACTGATTAAACTTCTATAATAAGAATATAATAGAATTATAGGTTTGAGCGTAGCAATATTATTTAATCTCCCAGACACACACACACACACACACAGAGAGAGAGAGACATGCGTGTACACACACGTACACACACACGTACACTCGGTACACACACACACACACACACAAACACACACACACACACACACACACACACATGTACACACACACACACACACGTACACACGTACACGTACACACACACACGTACACACGTACACGTACACACACACACACACAAACACATGTACACACGTACACGTACACACACACACGTACACACGTACACGTACACACACACACACGTACACACGTGCACGTACACACACACACGTACACATGTGCACGTACACACACACACGTACACGTACACACACACACACACAAACACATGTACACACGTACACGTACACACACACACACACGTACACGTACACACACACACACGCGTACACACGTGCACGTACACACACACACGTACACGTACACGTACACACACACACACACAAACACATGTACACACGTACACGTACATGTACACACACACACACACACACACACACACGTACACACGTACACGTATACACACACACGTACACACGTACACACACACACACACACACGTATACACACACACACACGTGCACGTACACACACGTACACACACACACACACACACGTACACACGTACACACGTACACGTACACACACACACACACACGTACACACGTGTACACACACACACATGTACACACGTGCACGTACACACACACAGACGTACACACACACACATACACACACACACACGTATACACACACACGTACACGTACACACACACATGTACACACGTACACACGTACACGTACACACACACACACGTACACGTACACACACACACACGTACACACGTACACGTACACACACACACACGTACACACGTGCACGTACACACACACGTACACGTACACGTACACACACACACACACAAACACATGTACACACGTACACGTACATGTACACACACACACACACACACACGTACACACGTACACGTATACACACACACGTACACACGTACACGTACACACACACACAAACACACGTATACACACACACACACACGTGCACGTACACACACACACACGTAAACACGTACACTCGGTACACACACACACACACACAAACACACACACATGCATACATACACCAGTGGTTCTCAAACTTTTTTTGTCATCCCCCACTTTGGACAAGGGGGAGTTTTCAAGCCCCACCTGCCCCCATCGCCCCAACAGAGCGCTAATGCCAAGCTTTAACATTTTCAAATTTATTGAACATCAAGTTGTATACATTCAAACTCAATAACATAAAATAACATTAAGTTCAATAATAAATAAAATAACTGTGCAGCTGTGGTATAACTTGCATCAAGTTCAATAATAAATAAAATAACTTCCATCAAGTTCAATAATAAATAAAACAAAAGTATTATAACTTGCATCAAGTTCAATAATAAATAAAATAACTTCCATCAGGTTCAATAATAAATAAAACAAAAGTATTATAACTTGCATCAAGTTCAATAATAAATCAAAAAAGTGTTATAACTTGCATCAAGTTCAATAATAAATCAAATAAAAGTGTTATAACTTGCATCAAGTTCAATAATAAATCAAAAAAGTGTTATAACTTGCATCAAGTTCAATAATAAATCAAAAAAAGTGTTATAACTTGCATCAAGTTCAATAATAAATCAAAAAAGTGTTATAACTTGCATCAAGTTCAATAATAAATGAAATAACTTCCATCAGGTTCAATAATAAATAAAACAAAAGTATTATAACTTGCATCAAGTTCAATAATAAATAAAATAACTTCCATCAGGTTCAATAATAAATAAAACAAAAGTATTATAACTTGCATCAAGTTCAATAATAAATCAAAAAAGTGTTATAACTTGCATCAAGTTCAATAATAAATCAAATAAAAGTGTTATAACTTGCATCAAGTTCAATAATAAATCAAAAAAGTGTTATAACTTGCATCAAGTTCAATAATAAATCAAAAAAAGTGTTATAACTTGCATCAAGTTCAATAATAAATCAAAAAAGTGTTATAACTTGCATCAAGTTCAATAATAAATCAAATAAAAGTGTTATAACTTGCATCAAGTTCAATAATAAATCAAAAAAGTGTTATAACTTGCATCAAGTTCAATAATAAATCAAAAAAAGTGTTATAACTTGCATCAAGTTCAATAATAAATCAAAAAAGTGTTATAACTTGCATCAAGTTCAATAATAAATCAAATAAGTGTGATATAGCTTGCATCAAGTTCAATAATAAATCAAAAAAAGTGTTATAACTTGCATCAAGTTCAATAATAAATCAAAAAAAGTGTTATAACTTGCATCAAGTTCAATAATAAATCAAATAACTTGCATAAAGTTCAATAATAAATCAAAAAAAGTGTTATAACTTGCATCAAGTTCAATAATAAATCAAAACAAGTGTTATAACTTGCATCAAGTTCAATAATAAATCAAAAAAAGTGTTATAACTTGCATCAAGTTCAATAATAAATAAAACAAAAGTGTTATAACTTGCATCAAGTTCAATAATAAATCAAATAACTTGCATAAAGTTCAATAATAAATCAAAACAAGTGTTATAACTTGCATCAAGTTCAATAATAAATCAAAAAAAGTGTTATAACTTGCATCAAGTTCAATAATAAATAAAACAAAAGTGTTATAACTTGCATCAAGTTCAATAATAAATCAAATAAGTGCGATATAGCTTGCATCAAGTTCAATAATAAATCCAAAAAAGTGTTATAACTTGCATCAAGTTCAATAATAAATCAAAAAAAGTGTTATAACTTGCATCAAGTTCAATAATAAATCAAATAACTTGCATAAAGTTCAATAATAAATCAAAAAAAGTGTTATAACTTGCATCAAGTTCAATAATAAATCAAAAAAAGTGTTATAACTTGCATCAAGTTCAATAATAAATCAAAAAAAGTGTTATAACTTGCATCAAGTTCAATAATAAATCAAAAAAAGTGTTATAACTTGCATCAAGTTCAATAATAAATCAAATAACTTGCATCAAGTTCAATAATAAATCAAAACAAGTGTTATAACTTGCATCAAGTTCAATAATAAATCAAAAAAAGTGTTATAACTTGCATCAAGTTCAATAATAAATCAAAAAAAGTGTTATAACTTCCATCAAGTTCAATAATAAATCAAATAACTTGCATCAAGTTCAATAATAAATACAATAAAAGTGCCACTTTGCAATCTTTGCAACAAAAAAAAAGGAGGAGCTATGCATTTGGCAAGACAGGGCAAGTGACAGCACTTTGCCTTGGGAGAGCCACCTTGCTTCACTGTGAAACAGCACAGCTGTATGATCAGCTCCCATTTCCTCACACAGTGCAGAGAACAGTCGCACTTTCAGTGGTCGTGTTTTGATCAAATTTAGCGCGCTCACAACATCTGTTAAAACCTCATTGAGTTCGGGGCTGAGCTGTTTCCCGGTGAATGACACAGTGTGTGCCCGTCACATTTTTGTTTCTCTGCAGGCGCTGGCTCTGGCTCGACGACCTTTGAGGTGCGAGTCACAAATGTATATATTTGTGTAATTGTGGTCCACACATTAGCCTGCTACCCATCCGCGCGAAAGTTTGTTCCGCTTAGCCCCGCCCCCATTAGTTACTGTTGCTATGTCTGTCAAACTTTCGCTCGTACCGAGAAATATAAAGCCTACAGTAAAAATAAGTACCGGTAATTTCCATTTATTTATATAGCGGATTTCACAGACAGAATCACAAAGTGATTTACAGTGTGTATAGAAAATGAAAGCATAGTCAAAAAAATAATATAAGAATATAATAATAAATAAATAAATTTAAAGTGAAATTTCCTCCCGTTCCTCGCGCCACACCTGTCATGTCTCTATTCCCCACCAGTGGGGCGCGCCCCACACTTTGAGAAACGCTGACGTACACACACACACACACACGTACACACACACGTACACACACACACTTGGTGGTGTAATCTAGCGGCGCACGGGGCCGTGTGCATAATGAAAAGGTGTGTAATCTTGATGCTGGCCCGAGGGTGAGGTGGACTCCCAAAGAAGTGTGCGGGCGCCACTTGAAGTCACGTGAGCCTGAAAGGTGGAAGCGGGAATGAAGAAGAAGAAGAAGAAGTGAAATAAATGGCAGCTTTGATCAGATAAGACAGAAAGCATTTGGTCATCTATTTAACATTCATTGAATTGAATAATGCAGTCTTATTAGTCAATATGATAATTCTTCTGGCTGCCAGCGCTCTGGGACTTAATAAGCTTTTTCCTGTCCCTGCCCATCACTGTGTGGCTATGCGGGGCCCTGGAAAGGAAAAGGGGGGGGGGGGACACACACACTTCTGGTGACGTGCCAACTTTCATTGTTTGTTTGTTTGCTTGCGGCCGCAGCCAGCAGTTACATTTCAATCAGGAGCTCTCATTATGCCAAACTAGGCTCAGGTAATTGGCTGTCATGTTCTGCATAGTGGCCACCCTAACCTCCCCCCACCCCCCCTCTTCCCCCCCTCGCCGCGGGCCGGGGGCCAAACGTCCGCGCTCTTATCTTTGCGCTTTTAAGGCGAAATAATAAGACAATTTATCGTTCATCTGCTGAGGGAAATAATAACAAGTTAAATGTCCTCGCTTTGCCAAACAAGAGCACGTCGCTCTGGGCTCATTGAACCCCCCCCCACATTATATATAAAAAGCCCCCCCCCCTCCTCCACGGTGACATCAGAGGACGAGAGGGCGCCTCAAAAAGGCCTGTTGACACGGCCACTACATTAGGGACGCCCGCTCTCATTTAAAGCGACTGGACCTAAAACGACACTTGTCACCTTACAACACACACACACACACACACACACACACACACACACACACACGCACACATACACGTACACACACACACGTACACACACACACACACATGCACACACACACGTACACACACACACACATATACACACACACACACACATATATATATACATACATACACACACACGTACACGCACACATACACACACACACGTACACACACACATACACACATACACACACACACACATACACACACACACGTACACACACACACATACACACATGTACACACACACATGTATACACATGTACACACACACACGAATACACACATACACGTACACACACACACACACACGTACACACGTACACGTACACACACACGTACACACGTACACGTACACGTACACACACACATACACACACACGTATACACACACACACACAGACACGTACACACACACGCACACACTTACAAACACGTATACACACACATGTACACACACATACACACGTACACACACATGTACACACATACACACACACACACGAACACACACACGTACACACACACATACACGCACATACACACACATACATATATATATACATACATACACAGACACACATTCGTGGACACACGTACACACACACACGTACACACACACGTACACACACACACAAACACACACACATGTATACACACACAGACACATACACACACACGCACACACATACACACACACACGTACACACACGTACACACACATACACACATACACACACACATGTACACACATACACACGTACACACACATACGTGCACACACGTACACGCACACATACACACACACACGTACACACACACGTACACACACACAAAAACACACACACACAAACACACACACATGTATACACACACAGACACATACACACACACGCACACACATACACACACACACACGTACACACACATACACACGTACACACACACATGTACACACATACACACATACACACACATACGTGCACACACGTACACGCACACATACACACACACACGTACACACACACGTACACACACACAAAAACACACACACACAAACACACACACATGTATACACACACAGACACATACACACACACGCACACACATACACACACACACGTACACACACGTACACACACATACACACGTACACACACACATGTACACACATACACACACACGTACACACATACATGCACACACACACACACAGACACACGTATACACACACCTACACACACACACACACACACACGTACACACACACAAAAACACACACACACATACACACACACATGTATACACACACAGACACATACACACACACGCACACACATACACACACACACGTACACACACACACACACACGTACACACACACATACACACACATACACACACACATGTACACACATACACACACACGTACACACACACATACACACACGTACACACACACGTACACACACACGTACACACACACATACACACACACACACAGACACATGTACACACACACCTACACACACACACACACACACACACACACACGGTAAGGCTTTTACAATCATTAAAATTGGTCGGATATCTACGGTAATAACCAAGTTATTTTCTTCTTGTATTTTGTGGTAAATGCAAATAAAACGATTAGCTTAGCAGCAAACACAATATTTTGGTGTTTTTAAGCGTAAAAAAAGTGTTACTATCCCTCTCCCGCCTTAGAAGTTGTATGCAACCTCAATGTCATTACGTAAAGTGAATAAAACACTGGTTGAACTTGTCTTTCCTCCTATTAACCTTTGAAGGGCCCCCCAGAGAGTGGGCCCTTCAAAAAGATGTGAGTTTGTAAGTGTCAATCAAACACATCACAGAGTGGGAAATAGAAAGCAAGCTCTGCTGCCATCTAGTGGTGATGCTGTGCTATCACTCAGGTTCTCCTCAATTCAGGGTGAATGACAACGTCAGCTACTTTGGCTACAAAAATACTTTAGCAATTGCAAAAAAATTATTTAAAAAAAAGTAATTAAAACCAGAAACAAAAAACAGTTAGAAATACCACGTATTGTGCACTAGAATTTATAGTTAAAAGATTTAAAAAAATACATTAAAAAAAAACCCTAACGTCCTTATTGCACACTAAGAAAAGAGATCGCAGTAATCGCGTAAACTTACACTAAACATTTATCGATTAAGTCATAAATTTACGCTAAAAATGTATCGATTAAGTCAAAAACTTCCGTCAAGCTTCCGTAGTTTCCTCTACTGTAGCTCCTCCCCTTCCGCCTCACTTCCTGCTTGCGGCACCGGGGTGAGTTGTGTCCAAATTGGTGTCGTGTGTCGCTTTTTTTTTACAAAAAAACGAACGGTTTATTTTTGTAATTCTTGCCGTATATTGTTTAATTTTTATGTACCCTTACTATATCAAGTGTTTTTGTGTTATTTTAACCGCTATTTTGAGCGCTACACGCGTTTTGTTTGACTGACCGTGTTGGCGCGATTTGCTTGAAGCGGTCCGCTTTCATGTCACGTGACCACCACTTTCTTTTTTTAGTTTTTATTTATTTTTATTTTATAAACCCATCCATCCATTTCCTACCGCTTGTCCAACCTTTATTTATAAATTGCAACATTTACAAACAGTCGTGTTGGTAAAAAAAAAAAAAAAAGTATATTTTCTTTCTTTCGTGTCACGTGACTACTACTTCCTGTCGGTAAAAAGTATGTTCTTTCTTTCGTGTCACGTGACCACCACTTCCTTTTTTTATTTTTTTATTTTATTTTTTTTATAAACCCATCCATCCATTTTCTACCGCTTGTCCAACCTTTATTTATAAATTGCAACATTTACAAACAGTCATGTTGGTAAAAAAAAAAAAAGGAAAAAAAAGTATGTTTTCTTTCTTTCGTGTCACGTGACTACTACTTCCTGTCGCTAAAAAGTATTTTCTTCCTTTCGTGTCACGTGACCACCACTTCCTTTTTTTTAGTTTTTAGTTTTTTTATTTTATAAACCCATCCATCCATTTTCTACCGCTTGTCCAACCTTTATTTTTAAATTGCAACATTTACAAACAGTCATGTTGGTAAAAAAAAAGAAGTATGTTTTCTTTCTTTCGTGTCACGTGACCACCACTTCCTTTTTTAGTTTTTTAGTTTTTTATTTTATAAACCCATCCATCCATTTTCTACCGCTTGTCCAACCTTTATTTATAAATTGCAACATTTACAAACAGTCATGTTGGTAAAAAAAAAAAAAAAAAAAGTATGTTTTCTTTCTTTCGTGTCACGTGACTACTACTTCCTGTCGATAAAAAGTATTTTCTTCCTTTCGTGTCACGTGACTAGGGCTGCAGCTAACGATTATTTTTCTATCGATTAATCTATAGATTATTTTTTTCGATTAATCGGTTAATCTATAGATTATTTTTTTCGATTAATCTATAGATTATTTTTCCTTTTACCGATTTTTTTTTAAATTTAAAATGAAGAGGAAAAAATAAATGTAGGCCAGTTTTTTTCAAAAGGCATGGCTTTTATTTACAAAAAAAAAAGTATGGCCACTCAGTCAACATTGACAACAACATGACAAAATATTCTGTAACAATGTAAACATTTAAAACTTTTAACATTTAACAAAATTAAAAGTAGCTTATTTGCTTTTTAATGTGCAAATATAAAAGTAAACATCCAGTGCAAATCTTAATATTCTGGAATAGTATAAGCATTTAAAAAGTAAAAGTATTGCTTATTTTGCTTTAAAATGTGCAAAAATAAAGATAAACATCCAATACAAAAAAGTGCAAAACGGAAATATTCTGTAACAAGTGTAAACATTTCAACAAAAGTAAAAGTATTGCTTATTTGCTAAAAATGTGCAAAAATAAAGCTAAACATCCAATACAAAAAAGTGTACAGTGTAAACATTTCAACAAAAGTAAAAGTATTGCTTATTTTGCTTAATAACACAACAACGATAGTATGATTAAAGTGAAAGTTAATTGTTGGTTTGTACATAGTATATGTAACTGTTAATGTTGTAAAAGGTATTTGCACAACTAATTAACGTTAGCGTTTGTGACACGTCTTGTGCCGTGGGGTTCTTTCAGGACCGACAGACTGAACGCCAGACGGCTTTGCCAGGTTTACAATCTTTTAATTTTACACAAAGTCTTTTCTCTTCCAACTGCGCGGATCGCGCACCTGGGCACGATTGCGGCGTCGCCTCTCCACAGCGTTAAAGAGGAGCGCGTCTTTGTAAACACTGAACAGGCACGCCAAACGCGCCTCTCAGAGCGAAACGGTGCTTTAGTTTATGAATTTACAACGCAGATACAAATGACACATTCATGTTTTTGTGTAATAATGACAACGTATACGCACGCGGACGATTGACTTGTTGATGGTGATGGCAAGAACGCTGTCGGGGGTTTTCTTTTCAAATGTTCCTTCATAGCCGTTGTGCTGCTATGATAGACCATTTCCGCTCGACACAGTGTGCATACAACAACATTATTAGGCCGTTTATTGAAATACTCCCACACTTTTGACGACTTTTGGCGTGCTTTTTTCCCCTCGCTCGCATCGTCTGCTTTGCGCTCCGCCATGACAGTAAAGTAGAGTGACGTAAATATGCGACGCGCCGACGCACAAAAACGGCGTCGACTTATTTACGTAACCGATGACGTCGACTACGTCGACGCGTCGTTTCAGCCTTACACGTGACCACCACTTCCTTTTTTAGTTTTTAGTTTTTTTAATTTTATAAACCCATCCATCCATTTTCTACCGCTTGTCCAACCTTTATTTATAAATTGCAACATTTACAAACAGTCATGTTGGTAAAAAAAAAAGAAAAAAGTATGTTTTCTTTCTTTCGTGTCACGTGACTACTACTTCCTGTTGGTAAAAAGTCTTCTTTCTTTCGTGTCACGTGACCACCACGTCATGTTGGTAAGAAAAAGTCTGTTTTCTTTGTGTAGGAAGCAGATGGCTACAAGGAGTCACAGAGAAGGACTTAATATGTTTTTTGACGTCATTTTCAGGTAAATGTGCTTTTATTGAACTCCTTCCCCACGCAGTTCTTCATTTTGGCCGCTAGTCGGCAGTGTTTACTCACATTGCAGTCAGAGGGCCGGTTTTAACAGTGAATAATTGACCAATTTGCCTATGCATTTTATTATTAAATATATTTTTTTACGTACACTGTCAAAACAAATATGTATATTTCACATTAAAATTCTGGTCACCATTTTTTTTAATGCAAAATCTACAGATTGATTTTTTTTTTAAACATTATGTTACAGTAGATGGAAAACAATACCCACTGTTTATTTACCATTTTAAAATGGTACCGCAGTTATTTTACGGTAAAATACTGGCAGCTTAGTTGCCAGAATCTTACTGTAAAATGCGGTTGTTTGTTCAACATAGTGACGGGTCCGGCAACACCGATGCATCGGCGCATGCGTCGAGCTCATAGAGCAAAACCCTGTGTCGGTTTTAGAAAGTCACGTGACCGATCATGAGCTGTTTTGGTCACGTGACCGACACGCCAACTGTGTCGCCTCCTCTGTGCCCTGTGAGCGGCTCTTTTCTACAGCCGGAGAAATAATAACTAAGAGAAATTGTCTAAAATGTATCCATCCATCCATCCATCTTCTTCCGCTTATCCGAGGTCGGGTCGCGGGGGCAGCAGCCTAAGCAGGGAAGCCCAGACTTCCCTCTCCCCAGCCACTTCGTCCAGCTCCTCCCGGGGGATCCCGAGGCGTTCCCAGGCCAGCCGGGAGAGATAGTCTTCCCAGCGTGTCCTGGGTCTTCCCCGTGGCCTCCTACCGGTCGGACGTGCCCGAAACACCTTCCTAGGGAGGCGTTCGGGTGGCATCCTGACCAGATGCCCGAACCACCTCATCTGGCTCCTCTCCATGTGGAGGAGCAGCGGCTTTACTTTGAGCTCCTCCCGGATGACAGAGCTTCTCACCCTATCTCTAAGGGAGAGCCCCGCCACTCGGCGGAGGAAATTCATTTCGGCCGCTTGTACCCGTGATCTTGTCCTTTCGGTCATGACCCAAAGCTCATGACCATAGGTGAGGATGGGAACGTAGATCGACCGGTAAATCGAGAGCTTTGCCTTCCGGCTCAGCTCCTTCTTCACCACAACGGATCGATACAGCGTCCGCATTACTGAAGACGCCGCACCGATCCGCCTGTCGATCTCACGATCCACTCTTCCCTCACTCGTGAACAAGACTCCGAGGTACTTGAACTCCTCCACTTGGGGCAAGATCTCCTCCCCAACCCGGAGATGGCACTCCACCCTTTTCCGGGAGAGAACCATGGACTCGGACTTGGAGGTGCTGATTCCCATCCCAGTCGCTTCACACTCGGCTGCGAACCGATCCAGTGAGAGCTGAAGATCTTGGCCGGAGGAAGCCATCAGGACCACATCATCTGCAAAAAGCAGAGACCTAATCCTGCAGCCACCAAACCAGATCCCCTCAACGCCTTGACTGCGCCTAGAAATTATGTCCATAAAGGTTATGAACAGAATCGGTGACAAAGGGCAGCCTTGGCGGAGTCCAACCCTCACTGGAAACGTGTCCGACTTACTGCCGGCAATGCGGACCAAGCTCTGGCACTGATCATACAGGGAGCGAACTGCCACAATAAGACAGTCCGATACCCCATACTCTCTGAGCACTCCCCACAGGACTTCCCGGGGTACACGGTCGAATGCCTTCTCCAAGTCCACAAAGCACATGTAGACTGGTTTGGCAAACTCCCATGCACCCTCAAGGACCCTGCCGAGAGTATAGAGCTGGTCCACAGTTCCACGACCAGGACGAAAACCACACTGTTCCTCCTGAATCCGAGGTTCGACTATCCGGCGTAGCCTCCTCTCCAGTACACCTGAATAGACCTTACCGGGAAGGCTGAGGAGTGTGATCCCACGATAGTTGGAACACACCCTCCGGTTCCTCTTCTTAAAGAGAGGAACCACCACCCCGGTCTGCCAATCCAGAGGTACCGCCCCCGATGTCCACGCGATGTTGCAGAGTCTTGTCAACCAAGACAGCCCCACAACATCCAGAGCCTTAAGGAACTCCGGGCGGATCTCATCCACCCCCGGGGCCTTGCCACCGAGGAGCTTTTTAACTACCTCGGCAACCTCAGCCCCAGAAATAGGAGAGCCCACCACAGATTCCCCAGGCCCTGCTTCCTCATAGGAAGACGTGCTGGTAGGATTGAGGAGGTCTTCGAAGTATTCCCTCCACCGATCCACAACATCCGCAGTCGAGGTCAGCAGAACACCATCCTCACCATACACGGTGTTGATAGTGCACTGCTTCCCCTTCCTGAGGCGGTGGATGGTGGTCCAGAATTGCTTCGAAGCCGTCCGGAAGTCTTTTTCCATTGCCTCACCGAACTCCTCCCATGTCCGAGTTTTTGCCTCCGCGACCGCTGAAGCCGCACACCGCTTGGCCTGTCGGTACCTGTCCGCTGCCTCAGGAGTCCTATGAGCCAAAAGAACCCGATAGGACTCCTTCTTCAGCCTGACGGCATCCCTCACCGCCGGCGTCCACCAACGGGTTCTAGGATTACCGCCACGACAAGCACCAACTACCTTGCGGCCACAGCTCCAATCGGCCGCCTCGACAATAGAGGTACGGAACATTGTCCACTCGGACTCAATGTCCAGCACCTCCCTCGTGACATGTTCAAAGTTCTTCCGGAGGTAGGAATTGAAACTCTCTCTGACAGGAGACTCCAGCAAACTCTCACAATGCGTTTGGGCCTGCCAGGTCTGTCCGGCATCCTCCCCCACCATCGCAGCCAACTCACCACCAGGTGGTGAGTCTAAAATGTAATACGTCGGAAAAACTTCTTTTTTTTTTTTTTAAATAAAAATGTGTAAAAAAATTAAATTAAAAAAATTCCCAGTCCACAATCATCCACAACACGTTCTCTTAGATGTCCATGTTATGATACATGTTCACATTATTTATTGACTATCTAAAAAAGATACAAATATATTTTTATTTAAATGAAGATATGAAATAATCCTAAATGAAATACAATGACTTGGTTTATATTATTGTATATACTAGGGCAGGGGTCACCAACGCGGTGCCCGCGGTCACCAGGTCGCCCGTAAGGACCAGATCAGTCGCCCGCTGGCCTGTTCTAAAAATAGTTCAAAGAGCAGCACTTACCAGTGAGCTGCCTCTATTTTTTAAATTTGATTTATTTACTAGCAAGCTGGTCTCGCTTTGCTCGACATTTTTAATTCTAAAAGAGACAAAACTCAAATAGAATTTGAAAATCCAAGAAAATATTTTAAAGACTTGGTCTTCACTTGGAATAAGCGGTAGAAAATGGATGGATGGATGGGTCTTCACTTGTTTAAATAAATTCATTTATTTTTTTACTTTGCTTCTTATTACTTTTAGAAATACAATTTTAGAGAAAAAATACAACCTTAAAAATGATTTTAGGATTTTTAAACAAATTTACCTTTTAAATGTCTTCCTCTTCTTTCCTGACAATTTAAATCAATGTTCAAGTAAAAAAAAAATTTTTTTTATTATTGTAAAGAATAATAAATATTTTAGCTTCTGGTTTTTCGACAAAGAATATTTGTGAAATATTTCTTCAAACTTACTATGATTAAAATTCAAAAAAATTATTCTGGCAAATCTAGAAAATCTGTAGAATCAAATTTAAATCTTATTTCAAAGTATTTTGAATTTCTTTTAAAATTTTTGTTCTGGAAAATCTAGAAGAAATACTGATTTGTCTTTGTTAGAAATATAGCTTGGTCCAATTTGTTAAATATTCTAACAAAGTGCAGATTGGATTTTAACCAATTTAAAACATGTCATCAAAATTCTAAAATGTATCTTAATCCGGAAAAATTACTAATGATGTTCCATAAATAATTTTTTCAAAAAGATTCAAATTAGCTAGTTTTTCTCTTCTTTTTGTCGGTTGAATTTTGAATTTTAAAGAGTCGAAATTGAAGATAAGCTATGTTTCAAAATTGTATTTTAATTTTTTTCGTGTTTTCTCCTCTTTTAAACCGTTCAATTAACTGTTTTTTTCATCATTTATTCTCTACAAAAAAACCTTCCGTAAAAGGAAAAAAAAAATGTACGACGGAATGACAGACAGAAATACCCATTTTTTTATATATATAAATGTATTTATTTAGCTATTCTTGTTTAAATCACACTTACAAATGACAATATATTTATTTATTTAAGTGTGTATCAAACTGGTAGCCCTTCGCATTAATCAGTACCCAAGAAGTAGTTTTTGGCTTCAAAAAGGTTGGTGACCCCTGTACTAGGGCATCAAATCAGTGTCAGTTGAGTCGGTCCATAGGTTGCCTGTAGGGATTTTTAATGTCCAGCAGATGTCAGTATTTAGTGACACAGTATCGACACAGTATCAATACAGTTTTGCAATGTGTCGAAGCTTTCAAAGCTTTGGAAATATATAATGAGACCAGTCCAGCATGGAACATTCAATCGCGCAGCTAAGATGGTCTGCTCTAAAATATGGAAACCTTCTCCTCTATCAAGTGTCCCACCTTCGTTGTCTTGTCTCTCTCTCTAGCCCAAACACATGCCCATTGTCCTCCGCAGCTGGACACAGGAACAGATAAGGAAAAGGAGTATCTCTCCTCTTTACATTCCAAAGTCAAGGTTAGCACACAGTATTTGCAGACAACCAAAAGACCACAATGTAAAGAAGAACACTAGCTGTTTTGTAATATGACTATGAAAATAAAGAAGTACACTTAAATACGGATATATGTAAATATCTGCCTCCGACAGTATCCATTAATACAAAGTATAATACCTACGTTTGTTTTCTTGTAAAAAAAAAAAACACAAAAAAACTACGTTTTAAGGTGTGGCATACTTGCCAACCCTCCCGAATTTTCCCGAAATTCAGCGCCTCTCCCGAAAACCTCCCGGGACAAATATTCTCCCGAAAATCTCCCGATTTTCAGCCGTAGCTGGAAGCCACGCCCCCTCCAGCTCCATGCGGACTAGAGATAAATTGTATTATTATGTTTATCTTACCTAAAAATAAATATATTTATTAATTTAAAAAAAAAACTAAATACATTTTTACTATATTTTGCTAAAACATCAAAATTAATTGTATTTTTATTTTTATTTTTTATTACATCCAGCCATAGAATTATACATTAAAATAAACATATTTGAAATAATTGATTTTGAATTATCATAATAATTCATTTAAAATGACCATATTTAATTATTAAAATAATTGCTTGTTTATCAACAACTTTAGCATTTTATTCATTACATTTTGAAACTCAGAAGCCAAGTTATGTTATATTCCTTAATATTTATTTATGCAAGTTTGAAGTATCAATTATCTAAACACAGTTTTGTTTGCATATTTTCAGGATGTAGATATCTATATATATATATATATATATATATATATATATATATATATATATATATGTATGAAATACTTGACTTGCTTATATTTAATTAAGCCTGACCACAGGTGATCGTTTTTCATTTTTCTTTTTAAAACTGTTACCTTCGCTTGTACTTAAAACACAAATGAGATGGTTGCCTCACATTTTCAATATTCAAAATAATTGTTAAATCAAACTAAAGTTGGTATACTTGCCATTATGTTTACTTTTGGAGCCTTTTCTTCTATTGATTTGTTTTATTGTTGTATGACAATTTCAGGTGTGTCAAACTCCTTTTCATTGAGGGCGTCATGGCAGTTATGCTTGCTTTTAACAGTGAATAACATACAGTATGGATATAAATGTGTATATATAAAACATGTGTACATTCAGATTCAGATATTGTCGTTGCACAAGTACAACAAAACTTTGTTTTTAGCACAAACCCGTTCAAGATGAGACAAACAAACAGTGTACAGGGTTACAGAACAGGAACGCTGATGGCTCGCCACAAGGCGCCCTGTAAAAGATAGGAAAAAGGTTAAACGCTGGGGGAAAAGATGAGTAAAAAAATACAATCTAGACTGGGCTTTTAAGGGGGCCTAGTCTGGAGTGGGGGAAAAAAACTCCATCCAATGCACACATAGACATGTTACATTTAATCACGACAAACTCGCAACAGAGGGCCGGGGAGTTGGGACCCTGGAGGTCGACTGCTGCTATGAAGCGCTGCCATCCGACCATCACCCCGAGGGGAAAGACGCGGTGGTGAAGGCGTGGGGTGGGGGATGGGGGGTACGTGTGTGCCCAATTGTCTTGGGTGTGATGATGTAATGTTTTTCTGCAAAAGTTCGACTCCAGGTGTCGTTGAGGAGGGAGGGAGGTCAAAATCGTCCATCATTGAGGTGTCCTCGGCGGTGTTTTTCAGAACAGCCTGCTCCTGTTTTCACATCGTCAAGGCCATTCGAGGGAGTCAAATTGTAGATTAGGATGTCTGTTTTCCGCGAACAGACAAAACAATGACTTGTCTGTTCTATTCGTCCAAAAAATTGTCTTTTTTTAAGTACAAAACCAAATCTTTAGATTGTCCTGTATAAAACTGGCAGCTCGGTCGCCACAATTTTACCTTGAAAATGTTTTTTTACCTTGAAAATCATTTTTTACCTTGAAAATCATGTTTTAACTTAAAACACTTTTTTTTATATTTAAATTTTTTTTAACTTTTTGAATTTTTTTTTAATTTTTGTAAAAAAAATTAATTTTTTAATTTTTTTTCAAAATTTCTAATTTTTTTGTAATTTTTTCAAAATTTCTAAAAAAAAATTAATTAAAAAAAAAATAAATGTTTTTTTTTAATTTTATTTAAATTTAAATTTTTTTTATTTTTTTTAAATATTTGTAATTTTTTAAAAATATTTTTTACTTTTTTTTAAAAAAAATTTTTACTTTAAAAAAAAAAAAATTACCCTCACCCTAACCCTAAAAAAAATGTTAATTGTTAAAATTGTTTAAAAAAATCAAAAAAATTAAAAATTGTTTTTAAAAAATTAAAAAAGTAAAAAAAAAAATTAAAACATTTTAAAGTTAAACAAATTTTTAAAAAAATTTAAAACATTTTTAAAAAATTAAAACAATTTAAATATAATTTTTTACCTTGAAAATCATTTTTACCCTTGAAAAAAAAATTTACCTTGAAAACATTTTTTTACCTTGAAAATGATTTTTTACCTTGAAAAAAAATTTTTACTTTGAAAAAAAAAATTAACCTTGAAATTTTTTTTTACATTGAAAATCATTTGTTTACCTTGAAAATAATTTTTAACCTTGAAAAAAAAATTTTACCTTGAAAATTTTTTTTTACCTTGAAAATAATTTTTTACCTTGAAAATCATGTTTTAACTTAAAACCCTTTTTTTTAATGTTTCAATTTTTTTTACTTTTTGAAATTGTTTTTTAATTTTTATAAAAAAAATTAATTTTTTTAAAATTTTCAAAAAAAAAATTAATTAAAAATTTTTTTTATTTTTTTTTGTTTTAATTTTTTTTTAATTTTAAATTATTTTAATTTTTTAAAAATATTTTTAATTTTTTAAAAATATTTTTAACTTTTTTTAAACTTTTTTTTTTTTAAATTACCCTAACCCTAACCCTAAAAAAATGTTAATTGTTAAAATTGTTTAAAAAAAATCAAAAAAATTAAAAATTGTTTAAAAAAAATTTTAAATATTAAAAAAAGTTACTTTTTTTTAAAAAAGTTAAAAAAAAAATTAAAAAGTTAAAAAAATTAAATTAAAAATTAAAAATTAGAAAAACATTTTTAAAAAATTAAAAAATTGAAAATCATTTTTTACCTTGAAAATGATTTTTACCCTTGAAAAAAAAATTTACCTTGAAAAATTTTTTTTACCTTGAAAATGATTTTTTTACCTTGAAAAAAAATGTTTACCTTGAAAAAAAAATTTACCTAGAATTTTTTTTTTTTACCTTGAAAATCATTTGTTTACCTTGAAAATCATTTTTAACCTTGAAAAAAAATTTTACCTTGAAAATTTTTTTTTACCTTGAAAATCATTTTTTACCTTGAAAATCATGTTTTAACTTAAAACACTTTTTTTTTTAATTTTAAAAAAAAAAAGTACTTATAGTGTACTCTATATTGAAAGTGGATTTTACTGTAAACATTTTTTTTTACATGAACAGTTTGTTGTATTACTTGCTTTGAAATCATAAGTCAAGCAGGTATTTAAGTATATTATTATTTTAACAAAAATATTGTTTTGGGATGTATGATGATTAGAGATGTCCGATAAATGCTTTAAAATGTAATATCGGAAATTATCGGTATCGGTTTCAAAAAGTAAAATGTTGACTTTTTAAAAGGCCGCTGTGTACACGGACGTAGGGAGAAGTACAGAGTGCCAATAAACTTTAAAGGCACTGCCTTTGCGTGGCAGCCCAATTACATAATATCTACGGCTTTTCACACACACAAGTGAATGCAAGGCAAACTTGGTCAACAGCCATACAGGTCACACTGAGGGTGGCCGTATAAACAAGTTTAACACTGTTACAAATATGCGCCACACTGTGAACCCACACCAAACAAGAATGACAAACACATTTCGGGAGAACATCCGCACCGTAACACAACATAAACACAACAGAACAAATACCCAGAAGCCCTTGCAGCACTAACTCTTCCGGGACACTGCAATATACACCAGAGCATGTCCCAAATTCCAAGCTGCTGTTTTGAGGCATGTTAAAAGAAATAATGCACTTTGTGACTTCAATAATAAATATGGCAGTGCCATGTTAATTCCACGACTGTATATATCGGTATCGGTTGATAACGGAATCGGTAATTAAGAGTTGGACAATATCGGATATCGGCAAAAAAAGCCATTATCGGATGTGAACTTTGAGTAAAATGATGACTTTAATCACAATATTGCAAATTCTTTTGTTGACATTTTTGGAGTAAAATTGTGACTTATGTCGAGTAAAATTCTGATTATTATTATAATATTGCCAAAATGTCAAGGTTTTCATATAAAATTGTGACTTTTGTCGAGTAAAATTCAGACTCTTTTCACAATATTGTAAACATTTTTGTTGTTCTTGTAAAACAGTGACATTTTTGGAGTAAAATTATGACTTTTGTCGAGTAAAATTATGACTTTAATCGCAATATTGCCAATTTTTTTGTTGTTCTTGTAAAATAGTGACATTTTTGGAGTAAAATTATGACTTTTGTCATAATTTTGCCAAGTAAAATTCCGATTATTATTATAATATTGCAAAAATTTAAAAGTTTTCATATAAAATTGTGACTTTTGTCGAGTAAAATTCTGACTTTAATAACAATATTGCAAATTTTTTTGTTGTTCTTGTAAAACAGTGACATTTCTGGAGTAAAATTATGACTTTTGTCGAGTAAAATTCAGATTATTATTATAATATTGCCAAAATGTCAAGGTTTTCATATAAAATTGTGACTTTTGTCGAGTAAAATTCAGACTTTTTTCACAATATTGCAAAAAAAATTGTTGTTCTTGTAAAACAGTGACATTTTTGGAGTAAAATTCAGATTATTATTATAATATTGCCAAAATGTCAAAGTTTTCATTTAAATTGTGACTTTTGTCGAGTAAAATTCAGACTTTTTTTCACAATATTGCAAATATTTTTGTTGTTCTTGTAAAACAGTGACATTTTTGGAGTAAAATTCTAACTATTATTATAATATTGCCAAAATGTCAAAGTTTTCATTTAAATTGTGACTTTTGTCGAGTAAAATTCTGACTTTTATCACAATATTGCCAATTTTTTTGTTGTTCTTGTAAAATGGTGACATTTTTGGAGTAAAATTATGACTTTTGTCATAATTTTGCCGAGTAAAATTCAGATTATTATTATAATATTGCCAAAATGTAAAAGTTTTCTTCTAAAATGGTGACTTTTGTCAAGTAAAATTCAGACTTTTTTCACAATATTGCAAAATTTTTTGTTGTTCTTGTAAAACAGTGACATTTTTGGAGTAAAATTCTGATTATTATTATAATATTGCCAAAATGTCAAAGTTTTCATTTAAATTGTGACTTTTGTCGAGTAAAATTCTGACTTTTTTTCACAATATTGCAAATATTTTTGTTGTTCTTGTAAAACAGTGACATTTTTGGAGTAAAATTCAGACTATTATTATAATATTGTCAAAATGTCAAAGTTTTCATTTAAATTGTGACTTTTGTCGAGTAAAATTCTGACTTTTATCACAATATTGCCAATTTTTTTGTTGTTCTTGTAAAATAGTGACATTTTTGGAGTAAAATTATGACTTTTGTCATAATTTTGCCGAGTAAAATTCAGATTATTATTATAATATTGCCAAAATGTAAAAGTTTTCTTCTAAAATGGTGACTTTTGTCGAGTAAAATTCAGACTTTTTTCACAATATTGCAAATTTTTTTGTTGTTCTTGTAAAACAGTGACATTTTTGGAGTAAAATTCAGATTATTATTATGATATTGCCAAAATGTCAAAGTTTTCATTTAAATTGTGACTTTTGTCGAGTAAAATTCTGACTTTTATCATAATATTGCCAATTTTTTTGTTGTTCTTGTAAAATAGTGAAATTTTTGGAGTAAAATTATGACTTTTGTCATAATTTTGCCGAGTAAAATTCAGATTATTATTATAATATTGCCAAAATGTAAAAGTTTTCTTCTAAAATGGTGACTTTTGTCGAGTAAAATTCAGACTTTTTTCACAATATTGCAAATGTTTTTGTTGTTCTTGTAAAACAGTGACATTTTTGGAGTAAAATTCAGATTATTATTATAATATTGCCAAAATGTCAAAGTTTTCATTTAAATTGTGACTTTTGTCGAGTAAAATTCTGACTTTTATCACAATATTGCCAATTTTTTTGTTGTTCTTGTAAAATGGTGACATTTTTGGAGTAAAATTATGACTTTTGTCATAATTTCGCCGAGTAAAATTCAGATTATTATTATAATATTGCCAAAATGTAAAAGTTTTCTTCTAAAATGGTGACTTTTGTCGAGTAAAATTCAGACTTTTTTCACATAATTGCAAATTTTTTTGTTGTTCTTGTAAAACAGTGACATTTTTGGAGTAACATTCAGATTATTATTATAATATTGCCAAAATGTCAAAGTTTTCATTTAAATTGTGACTTTTGTCGAGTAAAATTCAGACTTTTTTCACAATATTGCAAATATTTTTGTTGTTCTTGTAAAACAGTGACATTTCTGGAGTAAAATTATGACTTTTGTCGAGTAAAATTCAGATTATTATTATAATATTGCCAAAATGTCAAGGTTTTCATATAAAATTGTGACTTTTGTCGAGTAAAATTCAGACTTTTTTCACAATATTGTAAAAATTGTTGTTGTTCTTGTAAAACAGTGACATTTTTGGAGTAGAATTATGACTTTTGTCGAGTAAAATTATGACTTTTATCACAATATTGCCAATTTTTTTGTTGTTCTTGTAAAGTAGTGACATTTTTGGAGTAAAATTATGACTTTTGTCATAATTTTGCCAAGTAAAATTCCGATTATTATTATAATATTGCAAAAATTTAAAAGTTTTCATATAAAATTGTGACTTTTGTCGAGTAAAATTCTGACTTTAATAACAATATTGCAAATTGTTTTGTTGTTCTTGTAAAACAGTGACATTTCTGGAGTAAAATTATGACTTTTGTCGAGTAAAATTCAGATTATTATTATAATATTGCCAAAATGTCAAAGTTTTCATTTAAATTGTGACTTTTGTCGACTTTTTTCACAATATTGCAAATATTTTTGTTGTTCTTGTAAAACAGTGACATTTTTGGAGTAAAATTCAAACTATTATTATAATATTGCCAAAATGTCAAAGTTTTCATTTAAATTGTGACTTTAGTCGAGTAAAATTCTGACTTTTATCACAATATTGCCAATTTTTTTGTTGTTCTTGTAAAATAGTGACATTTTTGGAGTAAAATTATGACTTTTGTCATAATTTTGCCGAGTAAAATTCAGATTATTATTATAATATTGCCAAAATGTCAAAGTTTTCTTCTAAAATGGTGACTTTTGTCGAGTAAAATTCAGACTTTTTTCACAATATTGCAAAAAATTTTGTTGTTCTTGTAAAACAGTGACATTTTTGGAGTAAAATTCAAACTATTATTATAATATTGCCAAAATGTCAAAGTTTTCATTTAAATTGTGACTTTAGTCGAGTAAAATTCTGACTTTTATCACAATATTGCCAATTTTTTTGTTGTTCTTGTAAAATAGTGAAATTTTTGGAGTAAAATTATGACTTTTGTCATAATTTCGCCGAGTAAAATTCAGATTATTATTATAATATTGCCAAAATGTAAAAGTTTTCTTCTAAAATGGTGACTTTTGTCGAGTAAAATTCAGACTTTTTTCACAATATTGCAAATATTTTTGTTGTTCTTGTAAAACAGTGACATTTTTGGAGTAAAATTCAAACTATTATTATAATATTGCCAAAATGTCAAAGTTTTCATTTAAATTGTGACTTTTGTCGTGTAAAATTCTGACTTTTATCACAATATTGCCAATTTTTTTGTTGTTCTTGTAAAATAGTGACATTTTTGGAGTAAAATTATGACTTTTGTCATAATTTTGCCGAGTAAAATTCAGATTATTATTATAATATTGCCAAAATGTCAAAGTTTTCTTCTAAAATGGTGACTTTTGTCGAGTAAAATTCAGACTTTTTTCACAATATTGCAAATTGTTTCGTTGTTCTTGTAAAACAGTGACATTTCTGGAGTAAAATTCAGATTATTATTATAATATTGCCAAAATGTCAAAGTTTTCATTTAAATTGTGACTTTTGTCGAGTAAAATTCTGACTTTTATCACAATATTGCCAATTTTTTTGTTGTTCTTGTAAAATGGTGACATTTTTGGAGTAAAATTATGACTTTTGTCATAATTTTGCCGAGTAAAATTCAGATTATTATTATAATATTGCCAAAATGTAAAAGTTTACTTCTAAAATGGTGACTTTAGTCAAGAACAATTCAGACTTTTTTCACAATATTGCAAATTTTTTTGTTCTTGTAAAACAGTGACATTTCTGGAGTAAAATTCAGATTATTATTATAATATTGCCAAAATGTCAAAGTTTTCATTTAAATTGTGACTTTTGTCGAGTAAAATTCTGACATTTTTGGAGTAAAATTATGACTTTTGTCATAATTTTGCCGAGTAAAATTGACTTTTGTCTAGTAAAATTCGGACTTTTATCACAATATTGCCAATTTTTTTTGTTGTTCTTGTAAAACTGTGACATTTTGAAAAATACAATTATGACTTTTGTCATAATTTTGCCAAGCAAAATTTTTTTTAGATTAGATTAGATTAGATTTATTGGTCCCCTTGGGGAAATTCATTGTCACAAAAAACAAACAAAAAAAAAAGTAACAAAAAGACATCATACATGACTAACACACATTTACAGATAATATAGAAATTCCGATTATTATTATAATATTGCCAAAATGTCAAAGTTTTCTTATAAAATTGTGACTTTTGTCGAGTAAAATTACGACTTTTATCACAATATTGCCAATTTTTTTGTTGTTCTTGTAAAATACTGACATTTTTGGAGTAAAATGATGACTTTTGTCATAATTTTGCCGAGTAAAATTCAGATTATTATAATATTGCCAAAATGTCAAAGTTTTCATTTAAATTGTGACTTTAGTCGAGTAAAATTCTGACTTTTATCACAATATTGCCAATTTTTTTGTTGTTCTTGTAAAATAGTGACATTTTTGGAGTAAAATTATGACTTTTGTCATAATTTCGCCGAGTAAAATTCAGATTATTATTATAATATTGCCAAAATGTAAAAGTTTTCTTCTAAAATGGTGACTTTTGTCGAGTAAAATTCAGACTTTTTTCACAATATTGCAAATTTTTTCGTTGTTCTTGTAAAACAGTGACATTTCTGGAGTAAAATTCAGATTATTATTATAATATTGCCAAAATGTCAAAGTTTTCATTTAAATTGTGACTTTTGTCGAGTAAAATTCTGACATTTTTGGAGTAAAATTATGACTTTTGTCATAATTTTGCCGAGTAAAATTCAGATTATTATTATAATATTGCCAAAATGTAAAAGTTTTCTTCTAAAATGGTGACTTTTGTCGAGTAAAATTCAGACTTTTTTCACAATGTTGCAAATTGTTTTGTTGTTCTTGTAAAACAGTGACATTTCTGGAGTAAAATTCAGATTATTATTATAATATTGCCAAAATGTCAAAGTTTTCATTTAAATTGTGACTTTTGTCGAGTAAAATTCTGACATTTTTGGAGTAAAATTATGACTTTTGTCATAATTTTGCCGAGTAAAATTGACTTTTGTCTAGTAAAATTCGGACTTTTATCACAATATTGCCATTTTTTTTTGTTGTTCTTGTAAAACTGTGACATTTTGAAAAATACAATTATGACTTTTGTCAGAATTTTGCCAAGCAAAATTCCGATTATTATTATAATTTTGCCAAAATGTAAAAGTTTTCTTACAAAATTGTGACTTTTGTCGAGTAAAATTACGACTTTTATCATAATATCGCACAAATGTTCCGTTTTTCTTGTCAGATTTTGACTTGCGTTGAGTAAAATGACGACTTTTATTATAATACTGACAAAATTCTAAGATTTTCTTGTGAAATTGTGACCTTTTTCTTGTGAAATTCCAACTCATTTTTCACAACAAGCTTTTTTTTATATTTGCATAGTATGTATATATTATTAATGTTGTAAATACACTTCTTTATATATCTAGAAAGGCTGGTCTTAAAGAGGGAAGCTTTTTTTTTTTTGGGAAGTCCCAATAATGTAGAAAATACAAGAATGTGTGTGTGTGTGTGTGTGTGTGTGTGTGTGTGTGTGTGTGTGTGTGTGTGTGTTCTTGTATTTCTGCCCTTCTTGAGACATAAAGAAGGAAAAGTATCTATCAGAATCAGAATCAGCTTTATTGTCATTACGCAAGGTAACGAGATTGAGGCCATTCCATACAGTGCGATGTGTGCATGCTAGAAAAAACAAAAAACAAAAACAAAAAAAAAACAATGTGCAAATATATAAAAATATAAAAAATGTAGAAGTGCAATGAATATGGTGTGAAATGAATATATACATGAAAAAACAAAACAAAAACAAAAACAGGGTGGTTGGTGGAATGGGTTATTGCACCGAAGAGAAGGCAGTTATGAGGGACAATGGGGCAGTCCGTTCAGGATGGTTATGGCCCTGGGGAAGAAGCTGTTCTTTAGCCTGTTTGTTTTGGTTTTAATGCACCTGTAGCGTATCTACCTGTATCTAACACCTAATGAAGATATAATATTGTGTTTTATTATTAGGGGTGATTAAAGTGTAAATATATGTAATTGTATGCAGTGCATTTATTTTTGTAATACATTTTTTAAAGAAAAGATAAGGTACTTTATTTACACACACTATTTCCGTGCTTTCGGGGGCCACACAAATTGACGTGGGGGGCCAGATTTGGAGTTTGACACCCGTGCTCTATAGGATAATTGATATATTAGAAATAGCTCCCAGAATGATGCATACAAAAATAAGCATGATCAGCTCAGTCAAAAGTAAATGTGTTTTATATTGATTTATATGACTATGTTCATTAAAATGTGTAATTGCAGTAAAAATAACATTCAATAAAACCTCAGCACAATTGTTCCTTCATGTTTTAATTAAAAAGCAACACATCTATCTCTCTTCCTCACATGATTTAAAAAAAAAAAAAAAAGTGTCTGACATTAATTATTTGCTATTTTGCAAGCGGGAGGCTGCCCTTTTGCTAAAGGGAGTCATTTATCCCTTCCTGTGATGCCTCAAATGAAATGGGGGGGGGGGGGGGGGGGGGGGACACAAAGATAGAGATAATGATGCTCATCACCGACCTGACAAACACATCTGTTTTTAAGTGTAAAAAAAAAAAAAAATTAGTACATTTGCAATTCATAATATCCCGCCTGGGCTTTGGAGACGTCTTTTATGCAAAAGGTTGTCGTGGCAACCGTGGGTTTGAGTCTGTGGTGGTGTAAAAGAGGGCCGCCGTGTGACGTCGGTGGTTTTTAGTCTTGACTTTCATCCTGACCCTCCATGTGTTTGTTGCCTTTCATGCTGCATCAATGGAGCTTTTCTCCCTTTCCACTCCACATCCCTAGGGTGGAAAAACTACTTATCTCCCTATTACTATTTGGGCTTTTTTGTTGTCTGACCTGATGCAAAGCCTGAGTGGGCACGTTAGCGACCTACAATCCGGTCCTGGAAATCCAAACACACAAAAAGGGGACTGGCTCTTGACTCTTGTTGTACATAAAAAAGTAGTGCCGTGCTAGGAAATGTGTGTCATAAAGGCAGAGTTGTGTGGCCCTAGAACCACTGCATGTGTTGATGTATGTTTATTTACCCTCTTGGGCTTTCAAGACATTGAAACAACGTTGAGAACTTGATGAATTAGGTCCTGACGTTGAGCAACTAGAAAACATAACGTTGGAATAACATGCTTTTTGATGACGTTTAATCAATTTTGGGCTCTGACGTTGATTTGACCGTTGAAATTTGGTCATTTCCTAACAAATGTTCTACAACACAAATACAACGTTGAAACAACATGCTTTTTGATGACGTTTATTCAATGTTGGGTTCTGACGTTGATTTGATTGTTGAATTTTGGTCATTTCCCAATCAATATTCTAAAACACAAGTACAACGTTGAAACAACATGCTTTTTGACGACGTTTATTCAATGTTGGGTTCTGACGTTGATTTGACCGTTGAAATTTGGTCATTTTCCAGCCAATATTTTACAACACAAATACAACATTGAAACAACATGCTTTTTGACAACATTTAATCAATATCAGGTTGTGACGTTGATTTGACCATTGAAATTTGGTTATTTCCCAACCAATATTCTACAACACAAATACAACGTTGAAACAACATGCTTTTTGACGACAATTAATCAATATCAGGTTGTGACGTTGATTTGACCGTTGAATTTTGGTCATTTCCCAACTATTATTCTACAACACAAATACAACGTTGAAACAACATGCTTTTTGATGACGTTTATTCAATGTCGGGTTCTGACGTTGATTTGACCATTGAATTTTGGTCATTTCCCAACCATTTTTCTACAACATTGAAACAACATGCTTTTTTCCGACGTTTATTCAATGTTGGATTCTGACGTTGATATGACCATTGAATTTTGGTCATTTCACAACCAATATTCTACAACACAAATACAACGTTGAAACAACATGCTTTTTGATGACCTTTATTCAATGTCAGGTAGTGATGTTGATTTGACCATTGAAATTTGGTCATTTCCTAACACAAATACAACATGCTTTTTGACAACTTTTATTCAATGTTGGGTTCTGAGGTTGATTTGATCATCAAATTTTGGTCATTTCCCAACCAATATTCTACAAAACAAATACAACGTTGAAACAACATGCTTTTTGACGACGTTTATTCAATGTTGGGTTCTGAGGTTGATTTGACTGTTGAATTTTGGTTATTTCCCAACCAATATTCTACAACACAAATACAACGTTGAAACAACATGCTTTTTGACGACAATTAATCAATATCAGGTTGTGACGTTGATTTGACCGTTGAATTGTGGTCATTTCCCAACCAATATTTTACAACACAAATACAACGTTGAAACAACATGCTTTTTGATGACCTTTATTCAATGTCAGGTAGTGACGTTGATTTGACCATTGAATTTTGGTCATTTCCCAACCAATATTCTACAAAACAAATACAACGTTGAAACAACATGCTTTTTGACGACGTTTATTCAATGTTGGGTTCTGAGGTTGATTTGACTGTTGAATTTTGGTCATTTCCCAGCCAATACTCGACAACACAAATACAACGTTGAAACATCATACTCTTTGACGACAATTAATCAATATCAGGTTGTGACGTTGATTTGACCGTTGAAATTTGGTAATTTCCCAACCATTATTCTACAACACAAATACAACATGCTTTTTGACGATGTTTAGTCAATGTTGGGTTCTGACGTTGATTTGACCGTTGAATGTTGGTAATTTCCCAACCAATATTCTACAACACAAATACAACACAAATACAACATGCTTTTTGACAACGTTTAATCAATGTTGGATTCTGATGTTGATTTGGCCATTGAAATTTGGTCATTTTCCAGCCAATATTTTACAACACAAAAACAACATTGAAACAACATGCTTTTTGACAACATTTAATCAATATCAGGTTGTGACGTTGATTTGACCATTGAAATGTGGTCATTTCCCAACCAATATTCTACAACACAAATACAACGTTGAAACAACATGCTTTTTGACGACAATTAATCAATATCAAGTTGTGACGTTGATTTGACCGTTGAAATTTGGTCATTTTCCAACCATTATTCTGTCATGTCTGTGTAATCATGTTTTGTTTTAAGTCATGTTTTGTTTAGTTTCTGGCTTTTCACTCCCTTGTCTTGTCCATGATTACCCCATTAGTTTCACCTGTTCCACGTTTGGACTCATTGTGCACTCTTGTTTGTCACCATAGCAACCCATTAGTTTTCGCCTGTCACGTCACGCACCTGTTTCACGTTTTGAGTCACACACCTGTTTTCGTTAATCATGTCTGTAGTATTTAAGTTCAGTGTTTTTCAGTTTGTCTTTCTGACGACCTCACCACATTTATGCTCGACACATTTCTAACTCCTTTTCATGTCCATCGTTCACGCTGCTCCTTTTTTGTCCATGCCAAGTAAGTTTTCTTTATTCAAGCCATAGTTTGCAAGTTTTGTTTAATTGTTCATAGTTTCTGCCCTTGTGCAAGTTTTATGTTTATTGTCTTTTTGGTTTCATAGTTTGTTCTCCGCCATTGTGCGTGTTTTTTGTTTGTACTTTTTTGCTATAGTCTTTTGGTTTCATAGTTTATTCTCCGCCTCTGTGCGCGCTTTTTGTTTATTCCTTTTTTTTGATAAATATAAATAAATCATGTACCTTCATTCCCGTCTCGCCCGAGCCAACTTTCCGTTGCATCCCGGAAAAGCACACACCCAAGACCAAGTCTTGACATATTCTACAACACAAATACAACGTTGAAACAACATGCTCTTTGACAACGTGTAACCCATGTTGGGTTCTGATGTTGATTTGACCATTGAAATTTGGCAATTTCCCAACCAATATTCTACAACACAAATACACCGTTAAAACAACATGCTTTTTGACAACGTTTAATCAATGTTGGGTTCTGAGGTTGATTTGACCATTGAAATTTGGTCATTTTCCAGCCAATATTTTACAACACAAAGACAACATTGAAACAACATGCTTTTTGACAACATTTAATCAATATCAGGTTGTGACGTTGATTTGACCATTGAAATTTGGTCATTTTCCAACCAATATTCTACAACACAAATACAACGTTGAAACAACATGCTTTTTGACAACGTTTATTCAATGTTGGGTTCAGACGTTGATTTGACCTTTGAATTTTGGTCATTTCCCAACCAATATTCTACGACACAAATACAACGTTGAAACAACATGCTTTTTGATGACAATTAGTCAATATCAGGTTGTGACGTTGATTTGACCATTGAAATTTGGTCATTTCCCAACCAAAATTCTATAACACAAATACAACATGCTTTTTGACAATGTTTATTCAATGTTGGGTTCTGAGGTTGATTTGACTTTTGAATTTTGGTCATTTCCCAACCAATATTCTACGACACAAATACAACGTTGAAACAACATGCTTTTTGACAACGTTTATTCAATGTCGGGTACAGACGTTGATTTGACCGTTGAATTTTGGTAACTTCCCAACTATTATTCTACAACACAAATACAACGTTGAAACAACATGCTTTTTGATGACGTTTATTCAATGTTGGGTTCTGACGTTGATTTGATTGTTGAAATTTGGTCATTTCCCAACCAATATTCTACAACACAAATACAACGTTGAAACAACATGCTTTTTGACAACGTTTATTCAGTGTTGGGTTGTGACGTTGATTTGACCGTTGAATTTTGGTCATTTCCCAACCATTATTCTACAACACAAATACAACGTTGAAACAACATGCTTTTTGACGATGTTTAGTCAATGTTGGGTTCTGACGTTGATTTGACCGTTGAATGTTGGTAATTTCCCAACCAATATTCTACAACACAAATACAACGTTGAAACAACATTTTTTTTGACCATGTTTATTCAATGTTGGGTTCTGAGGTTGATTTGACCATTGAAATTTGGTCATTTTTCAGCCAATATTCTACAACACAAATACAACGTTGAAACAACATGCTTTTTGACGACGATTAATCAATGTCAGGTTGTGACGTTGATTTGACCGTTGAATTTTGGTTATTTCCCAACCAATATTCTACAACACAAATACAACGTTGAAACAACATGCTTTTTGACAACGTTTATTCAATGTTGGGTTCTGAGGTTGATTTGGCCATTGAAATTTGGTCATTTTTCAGCCAATATTTTACAACACAAATACAACGTTGAAACAACATGCTTTTTGACAACATTTAATCAATATCAGGTTGTGACGTTGATTTGACCGTTGAAATTTGGTTATTTCCCAACCAATATTCTACAACACAAATACAACGTTGAAACAACATGCTTTTTGACAACGTTTATTCAATGTTGGGTTCTGAGGTTGATTTGACTTTTGAATTTTGGTCATTTCCCAACCAATGCACTACGACACAAATACAACGTTGAAACAACATGCTTTTTGATGACAATTAATCAATATCAGGTTGTGACGTTGATTTGACCATTGAAATTTGGTCATTTCCCAACCAAAATTCTACAACACAAATACAACATTGAAACAACATGCTTTTTGACAACGTTTATTCAATGTCGGGTACAGACGTTGATTTGACCGTTGAATTTTGGTCATTTCCCAACCATTTTTCTACAACACAAATACAACATTGAAACAACATGCTTTTTTACGACGTTTATTCAATGTTGGATTCTGACGTTGATTTGACCGTTGAAATTTGGTCATTTTCCAGCCAATATTTTACAACACAAATACAACGTTGAAACAACATGCTTTTTGACAACATTTAATCAATATCAGGTTTTGACGTTGATTTGACCATTGAAATTTGGTCACTTCCCAACCAATATTCTACAACACAAATACAACGTTGAAACAACATACTTTTTGACAACGTTTATTCAATGTTGGGTTCTGAGGTTGATTTGACCGTTGAATTTTGGTCAATTCCCAACCAATATTCTACGACACAAATACAACGTTGAAACAACATGCTTTTTGACGACAATTAATCAATATCAGGTTGTGACGTTGATTTGACCGTTGAAATTTGGTCATTTTCCAACCATTATTCTACAACACAAATACAACGTTGAAACAACATGCTTTTTGACAACGTTTATTCAATGTCGGGTACAGACGTTGATTTGACCGTTGAATTTTGGTCATTTCCCAACCAATACTCTACGACACAAATACAACGTTGAAACAACATGCTTTTTGACAACGTTTAATCAATGTTGGGTTCTGACGTTGATTTGGTCATTTTTCAGCCAATATTCTACAACACAAATACAACGTTGAAACAACATTCTGACAAACTGCAAGATTTTTTTGTTTAAATTAAGTCAATAATGACATTTTTTGTGGTCTCCGAAAAGTACCAAATAATCTTGGTATGTGGACAACGTTAGTATGAACACATTTTGTTGTAAGTTACACTAATTTATCCCTGGTCAGTTTTGGCCACATCTTGCATTTGATGTTTCCTGGATTTTGAACGTACATCCAATTTTAGAAGAAAATCCAGGCAACTCTTAATACACGACGCCCCTGGTTCTTGCTCCTAATCAACTCCACGTTCCCCTTCCAGGCTCAACAAGACGATTCATTCGCTTGCGAGCCTCACTCATTTACAGAAGACTCAAGTCTCGCTGGCTCACAGGTACTCGAAACAGACACACTCGAGTTTCAATGACTCACAAGCACTTGAACGAAGACTCAAGTTTCAGTGGCTTTCAGGTACTCAGTCACTCAAGTAATCAATCAATCATAATTTATTTGTATAGCCCTTAATCGCAAGTGCCTCAATGGGCCTTATTACCCATTGAGGCACTTGTGGCCTGTCCTTGCAAATAAGCACCCTGAGGTTGGCTTCAATGTCGGGTACTCTGGCCCCCGACATACACATTACCTTTACCAGGTTGGCCGGTAGACTGGAGTGTAGGACAAGCTAAGGGCCTAAATCTGACGAGTTTAAATGGGTAACAGGTAAGCTGATAATACTCCGAGTTCCAAGGACTTACAGATACTCCAAGAAGACCGACTCGAGTTTAAATGACTTACGGTCACTTGAAGAAGATTTGAGTTTCACTGTCTCTTAAGTCCTCAAGGAAGACAGACTCGAGTTCCAATGGGTCACAGGTACTCTGAGAAGTGTTACTAGCGCACCGTATTTGAAGAAGACTCGAGTTTCAAAGACTCACAGGCACTGAAACAAAAGTCAAGTTTCTCTGGCATACAGGTACTTGGAGAAGACACACTTGAGTTTCAACGGATCACAGGTAATCTGATAATACTCAGGTTTCCAAGGACTTACAGATACTCCAAGAAGACCGACTCGAGTTTAAATGACTTACGGTCACTTGAAGAAGATTTGAGTTTCACTATCTCTTAATTTCTCAAGGAAGACAGACTCGAGTTTCAATGGGTCACAGGTACTCTGAGGAGTTTTACTGGCTCACAGTATTTGAAGAAGACAGACTCAAGTTTCAATGGGTCACAGGTACATGAAGAAGACAGACTTGAGTTTCATTTTCTCACAGGTAATCTGAGAATACTCGAGTTTCAAGGACTCACAAGTACTCAAAGAAGACAGACTCAAGTTTAAGTTACTCACAGGCACTTGAAGAATATTAGAGTTTCACTACCTCACAGGTACTCAAAGAAGACCGACTCGAGTTTCAATGGGTCACAGGTACTCTGAGAAGTGTTACTAGCTCACCGTATTTGAAGAAGACTCGAGTTTCAAAGACTCGCAGGCACGGAAACAAAAGTCAAGTTTCTCTGGCATGCAGGTACTTGGAGAAGACACACTTGAGTTTCAACGGATCACAGGTAATCTGATAATACACAGATTTCCAAGGACTTACAGATACTCCAAGAAGACCGACTCGAGTTTAAATGACTTACGGTCACTTGAAGAAGATTTGAGTTTCACTATCTCTTAAGTCCTCAAGGAAGACAGACTCGAGTTTCAATGGGTCACAGGTACTCTGAGGAGTTTTACTGGCTCGCAGTATTTGAAGAAGACTCGAGTTTCAAAGACTCACAGGCATGGAAACAAAAGTCAAGTTTCTCTGGCATTTTGGTACTTGGAGATGACACACTTGAGTTTCAACGGATCACAGGTAATCTGATAATACTCAGATTTCCAAGGACTTACAGATACTCCAAGAAGACCGACTCAAGTTTAAATGACTTACGGGCACTTGAAGAAGATTTGAGTTTCACTGTGTCTTAAATCCTCAAGGAAGACAGACTCGAGTTTCAATGGGTCACAGGTACTCTGAGGAGTTTTACTGGCTCACAGTATTTGAAGAAGACAGACTCGAGTTTCAAGGACTCACAGGCACTGAAACAAAAGTCAAGTTTCTCTGGCCACACAACTTTCCTCCAGAAGGTCTTATCTTTGTCCATGTGATGTGAGATGAAACAAAAATGGAGCTCTTTAGCCACAATACCCAGCAATATGTTTGGAGGAGAAAAGGTGAGGCCTTTAATCCCAGGAACACGATTCCTACCGTCAAGCATGGTGGTGGTAGTATTATGCTCTGGGCCTGTTTTGCTGCCAATGGAACTGCTGCTTTAAATGGGACAATGAAAAAGGAGGATTACCTCACCCACATCTGCGGTCCTCTCCAAGGTTTCTCGTTGTCATCCCACTGGGTTGAGTTTTTCCTTGCCCTGATGTGGGATCTGAACTGAGGATGTCGTTGTGGCTTGTGCAGCCCTTTGAGACACTTGTGATTTAGGGCTATATAAATAAACATTGATTGATTGATTGAAATGATTGGAAACTCAAGACAGCCATGACATTATGTTCTTTACAAGTGTATGTAAACTTTTGATCGCGACTGTATGTATCTGTGTGTGTATATATATATATATATATATATATATATATATATATATATATATATCTTGGTTGACAAGACTCTGCAGCATCGCGTGGACATCGGGGGCAGGACCTCTGGATTGGCAGACCCGGGGTGGTGATTCCTCTCTTTAAGAAGGGGAACCGGAGGGTGTGTTCTAACTATCGTGGGATCACACTCCTCAGCCTTCCCGGTAAGGTCTATTCAGGTGTACTGGAGAGGAGGCTACGCCGGATAGTCGAACCTCGGATTCAGGAGGAACAGTGTGGTTTTCGTCCTGGTCGTGGAACTGTGGACCAGCTCTATACTCTCGGCAGGGTCCTGGAGGGTGCATGGGAGTTTGCCCAACCAGTCTACATGTGCTTTGTGGACTTGGAGAAGGCATTCGACCGTGTACCCCGGGAAGTCCTGTGGGGAGTGCTCGGAGAGTATGGGGTATCGGACTGTCTGATTGTGGCAGTCCGCTCCCTGTATGATCAGTGTCAGAGCTTGGTCCGCATTGCTGGCCGTAAGTCGGACACGTTTCCGGTGAGGGTTGGACTCCGCCAAGGCTGCCCTTTGTCACCCATTCTGTTCATAACCTTTATGGACAGAATTTCTAGGCGCAGTCAAGGCGTTGAGGGGATCCAGTTTGGTGGCTGCAGGATTAGGTCTCTGCTTTTTGCAGATGATGTGGTCCTGATGGCTTCATCTGGCCAGGATCTTCAGCTCTCGCTGGATCGGTTCGCAGCCGAGTGTGAAGCGACTGGGATGGGAATCAGCACCTCCAAGTCCAAGTCCATGGTTCTCGCCCAGAAAAGGGTGGAGTGCCATCTCCGGGTTGGGGAGGAGATCTTGCCCCAAGTGGAGGAGTTCAAGTACCTCGGAGTCTTGTTCACGAGTGGGGGAAGAGTGGATCGTGAGATCGACAGGCGGATCGGTGCGGCGTCTTCAGTAATGCGGACGCTGTATCGATCCGTTGTGGTGAAGAAGGAGCTGAGCCGGAAGGCAAAGCTCTCAATTTACCGGTCGATCTACGTTCCCATCCTCACCTATGGTCATGAGCTTTGGGTTATGACCGAAAGGACAAGATCACGGGTACAAGCGGCCGAAATGAGTTTCCTCCGCCGGGTGGCGGGGCTCTCCCTTAGAGATAGGGTGAGAAGCTCTGTCATCCGGGGGGAGCTCAAAGTAAAGCCGCTGCTCCTCCACATGGAGAGGAGCCAGATGAGGTGGTTCGGGCATCTGGTCAGGATGCCACCCGAACGCCTCCCTAGGGAGGTGTTTAGGGCACGTCCAACCGGTAGGAGGCCACAGGGAAGACCCAGGACACGTTGGGAAGACTATGTCTCCCGGCTGGCCTGGGAACGCCTCGGGATCCCCCGGGAGGAGCTGGACGAAGTGGCTGGGGAGAAGGAAGTCTGGGCTTCCCTGCTTAGGCTGCTTCCCCCGCAACCCAACCTCGGATAAGCGGAAGAAGATGGATGGATGGATATATATATATATATATATATATATATTATATATGTATGTGTGTATATATATATATGTGTGTATATGTACAGTATGTATGTGTATATATGTATCTGTATATATATTTATATATGTATGTGTATATATATATATATGTGTATATGTATGTATGTGTATATGTATATATGTGTATATGCATATACTACAGGCCAAAAGTTTGGACACACCTTCTCATTCAATCTTTATTTCCATGACTATTTACGTTGTATATTGTCACATGAAAACTATGAATGAACACGTGTGGAGTTATGTACTTAACACAAAAAAAGGTGAAATAACTGAAAACATGTTTTATATTCTAGTTTCTTCAAAATAGCCACCCTTTACTTTCATTACTGTTTTGCACACTCTTGGCATTCTCTCCATGAGCTTCAAGCACGCCTGTGAAGTGAAAACCATTTCAGGCGACTACTTTCTTGAATTTTTTTTTTCTTTTTTTTTTTTAGGATGTGTAGCGAAGCCCACCACTATGAATTCATCCAAGTTATTTTCTGTCATTCTTTTATCCAATTATTGCAGGTGTGTACCATCAGATGAGCTCCTCCAAAGGCGCCACTTAATGATGCCTCTCGTCTCGCTAACCCCACGCTGTGACGGTGGTTCGTGGTTGCCGAGCAACCGGCCCTCTCAGCGGAGGTGACAGCATTTGAGTGGGCACCCCTCACCTCTCCATGCTATCCCATCGCGCCCGCCCGCCCGCCTCCACCACCGCCACCACCCCAGATGCTCTTCAAGTAAACACACCTCGCCATGTGCAGTCTGTAACCGTGGCAACAGTCGGGCGATACAGCTGCTTCCTGTCTCACTTGTGACCTCGCTGACAGCTAAGTGGCAATTTGCTTAAACCAGTTTGGTCTTCCATTGTTGATACCGATTCATGTATCGCCATCTTACCATTTTTTTTTACCCCAATAGGAAGCACTGGAAATGCCGCAAGAAGATCCCCTGGGTTGTACTAATAAATTGAGGGATGAAAGTCTTTTGCATCCTGCAAATGAAGCACTGGAATCGTCGTATCTGGAAAGAATGGAGGGATGTCTCTATATTTTCCCAACTTCATCTGAAAGTGTAAGAAAAACAAACTAGTGATGTAGGTCTAGTACAGGGTCGTTGAAAGAGCCATATTGGACCAAAAATACAAAAAACGAATCCGTCTGGAGCCACAAACAACGAAAAGCCGTATATAAGTTTTATAATGCAACACATGACGTAAGTGTCTATATTAGCTATAATAGCATACTTGCCAACCTTGAGACCTCCGATTTCGGGAGGTGGGGGGGTGGAGGGGTGGAGGGGGGCGTGGTCGGGGGTGGGGTGGGGGCGTGGTTAAGAGGGGAGGAGTATATTTACAGCTAGAATTCACCAAGTCAAGTATTTCACATATATATATATATATATATATATATATATATAAGAAATACTTGACTTGGTGAAGTCAAGCTGTAAATATATACAGCTTGACTTCACCAATATATATATGAAATACTTGGTGAAGTCAAGTATTTCATATATATATATATATATATGTATATATATAAGAAATACTTTCAGTGAATTCTAGCTATATATATGTGTATATATATATATTGTGTATATATATATATATATATATATATAAGAAATACTTGACTTGGTGAAGTCAAGTATTTCATATATATATATAGTCAAGTATTTAATATATATATATATATATATATATATATATATGTATATATATAAGAAATACTTGACTTTCAGTGAATTCTAGCTATATATATATATATTGTATATATATATATATATATATATATATATAAGAAATACTTGACGTTCAGTAAATTCTAGCTATATATATATATATACAGTATTTATTTTATATATATATATATATAAAATTTCAGTGAATTCTAGCTATATATATATATATACATATATATATATTGTATATATATATATATATATATAAGAAATATTTGACGTTCAGTAAATTCTAGCTATATATATATGCAGTATTTATTTTATATATATATATATATATATATATAAAATAAATACTGTATATATATAGCTAGAATTTACTGAACGTCAAGTATTTCTTATATATATACATATTTATATATATTAAATACTTGACTATATATATATATATATGAAATACTTGACTTCACCAAGTCAAGTATTTCTTATATATATATATATATATATATATATATATATATATATATATATATATATATATAGCTAGAATTCACTGAAAGTATTTCTTATTTTATATAGATATATATATATATTTTTTATATATATATATATATAAAATAAATACTGTGTATATATATATATATATAGCTAGAATTTACTGAACGTCAAGTATTTCTTATATATATATATATATATATAAGAAATACTTGACAATATATATATATATATATATATATATATATATATATATATATATATATATATATAGCTAGAATTCACTGAAAGTCAAGTATTTCTTATATATATACATATATATATATATATATATATATGTCTTAATAAGGTTATCCAAAAAATAGTGCTCGATACCGTAGTAGAGCGCAATATATGTATGTGTGGGAAAAAATCACAAGACTAGTTCCCTCAATCATCAGGAGATCTCCTGATGATTGAGGGAACCCCCCCTCATCAATCATCAGGAGATCTCCTGATGATTGAGGGAACCCCCCCTCATGAAACAGGCCTGTAGAGATGAAATAGTCTTGTGATTTTTTCCCACACATACATATATATATATATATATATATATATATATATATATTAAATACTTGACTATATATATATATAAGAAATACTTGAATTTCAGTGTTCATTTATTTACACATATACACACACATAACACTCATCTACTCATTGTTGAGTTAAGGGTTGAATTGTCCATCCTTGTTCTATTCTCTGTCACTATTTTTCTAACCATGCTGAACACCCTCTCTGATGATGCATTCCGCTTCGTCTCCTTGTTGTGTGCGCAGTTGTGCACTGCACTTCTCTAAAAGCCGTAGATGTTATTGTCACATATGCATGTCCAGTCGATGGCAGTATTGTCCTGTTTAAGAGTGTCACAACAACGGCAGACAAACTGCTTTACGGTAGACAAAACGTGACTACTGTTGTTATGTGTTGTTGCCGCGCTGGGAGGACGTTAATGAAACTGCCTAACAATAAACCTGGAGGGGGCGTGGCCTCCAGCTCCGCCAGAATTTCGGGAGATTTTCGGGAGACAATTTGTCCCGGGAGGTTTTCGGGAGAGGCGCTGAATTTCGGGAGTCTCCCGGAAAACCCGGGAGGGTTGGCAAGTACCTGTATAATAGCCTACTATCAAAATGACTGTGTGTCGCAGGCTGTAGCAAATCTTTGTTGACAGAAATGTTGAAATGTAATATTTTTTTCTACACATTTTTACAACATTAGAAAACATTAGTAAATCAGAGGCTACACAGAAAGTGAGATAACTCCTGGAAATGACTAGCTTTTATTGGTCAAAGGTGTAGATGTGTGTGTCCAAGTTAAAGGAAACGGCAGGCTGTCTTCTTTTAATAGATTTATTTCCATCTTGGCAAGCTAGGTAACATTTCCTGTGGTCTGGAACAACATGGCGCACTAACAACTATCAGAAATGCAGCCAGTATTACACACAGATAATGCAAAACTAAATTATATACAAAGAGGATAAAAGTAAATGATATTAAATGAGCTCAAATATGCCTACAAACGAGGCATAATGGTGCAATATTTACATACAGCTAGCCTAAATAGCATGTTAGCATTGATTGGCTTGCAGTCATGCAGTGACCAAATATCATACTTGCCAACCCTCCCGGATTTTCCGGGAGACTCCCGAAATTCAGCGCCTCTCCCGAAAACCTCCCGGGACAAATTTTCTCCCGAAATTCAGGCGGAGCTGGAGGCCACGCCCCCTCCAGCTCCATGCAGACCTGAGTGACGTGTTGACAGCCTGTTCACACGTCCGCTTTCCCATAATATAAACAGCTAATGATGGAGGGCGAGTTCTGGTTTCTGATGTGGGTTTATTGTTAGGCAGTTTCATTAACGTCCTCCCAGCGCGGTAACAACACACAACAACAGCAGTCAAGTTTTCGTCTACCGTAAAGCAGTTCGTCTGCCGTAAACAGCAATGTTGTGACACTTTTAAACAGGACAATACTGCCATCTACTGTACATGCATATGTGACCCACCCATAATGTGTCACATTTTTGTGTTGATTTATTTATTTTATTTTGTGGTTTGAATTCGTTTTTGGAGCTGTCATTACACATTTATCAGTATTCACATTGGTCAGTAGGGGGCAGTAGGGCGTTTCTTCCCAATTGAACGCTATCACCTGCAGACCGGAAGTGTCTTGTCATTCTGATGAGCGCGACCAGTCTGTGAACAATTGAAACGTCCTGTGTGCTTTTTCCTCCTGTATAACAGGTTAGTTTTGGTGAATCAACTCACTGAATAATATGCATGTGATCTTTATAAGTTTAAGTACACATTCTGATGGTGGAGCCTAACTCTAAAGTGTTTGTGAGTTGTAGTTTGTATTTGTGAATGAATCCAGTGCACAGCTGCAGTAATCAATACAAAAAGGCGACGTGAGTGCGCAATGTTTATATAGGAACGTCTGATCCTAATTCAGACTCCCAAATTAGAGCTCCCGTTTTCTTATTGATTTTATAATGTATATTTGTATAATGTGTGTGTTCTGAAATAGTGACAGAGAATGGAACAAGGATGGACAATTCAACCCTTAACTCAACAATGAGTAGATGAGTGTTATGTGTGTGTATATGTGTAAATAACACTGAAATTCAAGTATTTATTTTATTTATATATATATATATATATATATATATATGTATATATGTAATAAAATATATATATTGCTAGAATTCACTGAAAGTCAAGTATTTCTTATATATATATATCTTAACCACGCCCCCGACCACGCCCCCCACCCCCCACCTCCCGAAATCGGAGGTCTCAAGGTTGGCAAGTATGCCAAATATGCCTGATTCGCACTCCACACAAGTCCATAACATCAACAAATCTCACCTTTTGTGCATTCACGCACAGTATAAAACATTTGGTAGACAAAGGAAGAGTGGAAGATTTTACATGTAAACAAACTGTTGCGTCACAGTCCACACTATGGTGAGTTCAAGAACTGCCGAAATTAGTAGGACAAAACGATGTTCAGCAAATAATCATATTAAACATTAAATAGTGGGCTTTCTAACAATTGGGAAGGTTTGTGTCATGTTTGTCCTCAAACAAAAAACATTCTTAAAAAAAAAAAAATTCCCCCATCTTTTTCCGTTTTCAATCTTTTTTTAAAAATGCTCCAGGGAGCCACTAGGGCGGCACTGAAGAGTTGCTGACCCCTGGTCTAGTATATACACTATTCTTTTCATTTCATGATTCAGTAAAACAATGTCAAGTATTACAGTTAGCAATAAAAAAAAGTAAGATATCGTATTCCTGACATGTGTATTTCAGTATGTACTAAATGTAGTTATTTCCTCTTTTCAGGTTACAGTCCACTTGCATTGCCAGTGGGTGCAGTGACAGGCAGATGGCGCTACAGTGCAAGATCAACAGATGGTGAATAATATTTTCCTTTAAATTTTTACATTTTTCGGCGCTGTGAGTTGATTGTGAAATTTGAAAGTTCTGCCTAGCAACAAGTGACCAGTTTATTTATTTATTTATTTATTGTCCTGTCCAGCCACTGTTTGAAAGTTCTGCCTAGCAACAAGTGACCAGTTTATTTATTTATTTATTTATTGTCCTGTCCAGCCACTGTTTGAAAGTTCTGCCTAGCAACAAGTGACCAGTTTATTTATTTATTTATTTATTTATTTATTGTCCTGTCCAGCCACTCCGGCAAATCACATTGTTGATGTAGATGATCATATCTGCTGTACACATTTACTTTATCAAATGGATTTTTATTCATGTTTGGCGCTACCGGATAGAAAGAAGGAAAAATAGAAGACAGAGGGGGAAATTGCGGAGATAAGATAGAGAGACAACAACAACAACATCATCAAATAGGATATGTACAAATATGAGAGGAAAAATGATAGGTAAGAAGCAGTTAAATAACACAGAAATGACATTGAACATTATTACGGTACACTACAAATGGAGCAATAGAATTAACACTGTTGATAATGAATAATAATAATAATAATTAAAGCTGCAAGCAGCGTTGGTCGGGCCCGCGTATTTGGCAGTTGCTAGTCCTAAGTGTCCCAATACTTAAGTCCAGTTTTAGTCCTATGTGTCCCAATACTTTTCTCAAGTTGTAGTCCTAAGTGTCCCAATACTTTCGTCCAGTGTAGGTGTCCCAATACTTTTGTCCAGTGGTAGTCCTAAGTGTCCCAATACTTTTGTCCAGTTTTAGTCCTAAGTGTCCCAATACTTTAGTCCAGTTTTAGTCCTAAGTGTCCCAATACTTTTCTCAAGTTGTAGTCCTAAGTGTCCCAATACTTTCGTCCAGTGTAGGTGTCCCAATACTTTTGTCCAGTGGTAGTCCTAAGTGTCCCAATACTTTTGTCCAGTTTTAGTCCTAAGTGTCCCAATACTTTAGTCCAGTTTTAGTCCTAAGTGTCCCAATACTTTTCTCAAGTTGTAGTCCTAAGTGTCCCAATACTTTCGTCCAGTGTAAGTGTCCCAATACTTTTGTCCAGTGGTAGTCCTAAGTGTCCCAATACTTTTGTCCAGTTTTAGTCCTAAGTGTCGTAATACTTTTGTCTAGTGGTAGTCCGAAGTGTCCCAATACTTTTGTCCAGATTTCGTCCTAAGTGTCTCAATACTTTTGTCCAGTTTTAGTCCCAAGTGGCCCAATACTTTTGTCAAGTTCTGTCCTAAGTGTCCCAATACTATTGTCCAGTTGTAGTCCTAAGTGTCCCAATACTTTTCTCAAGTTGTAGTCCTAAGTGTCCCAATACTTTCGTCCAGTGTAGGTGTCCCAATACTTTTGTCCAGTGGTAGTCCTAAGTGTCCCAATACTTTTGTCCAGTTTTAGTCCTAAGTGTCCCAATACTTTAGTCCAGTTTTAGTCCTAAGTGTCCCAATACTTTTCTCAAGTTGTAGTCCTAAGTGTCCCAATACTTTCGTCCAGTGTAGGTGTCCCAATACTTTTGTCCAGTGGTAGTCCTAAGTGTCCCAATACTTTTGTCCAGTTTTAGTCCTAAGTGTCCCAATACTTTAGTCCAGTTTTAGTCCTAAGTGTCCCAATACTTTTCTCAAGTTGTAGTCCTAAGTGTCCCAATACTTTTGTCCAGTGTAGGTGTCCCAATACTTTTGTCCAGTGGTAGTCCTAAGTGTCCCAATACTTTTGTCCAGTTTTAGTCCTAAGTGTCGTAATACTTTTGTCTAGTGGTAGTCCGAAGTGTCCCAATACTTTTGTCCAGATTTCGTCCTAAGTGTCTCAATACTTTTGTCCAGTTTTAGTCCCAAGTGGCCCAATACTTTTGTCAAGTTCTGTCCTAAGTGTCCCAATACTATTGTCCAGTTGTAGTCCTAAGTGTCCCAAAACTTTTGTCAAGTTTTAGTCCTAAGTGTCCCAATACTTTTGTCAAGTTGTAGTCCTAAGTGTCCCAATGCTTTTGTCCAGACTACCAATACTTTTGTCAAGTATTAGTCCCAAGTGGCCCAATAATTATGTCAAGTTGTAGTCCTAAGTGTCCCAATACTTTTGTCCAGATTTCGTCCTAAGTGTCTCAATACTTTTGTCCAGTTTTAGTCCCAAGTGGCCCAATACTTTTGTCAAGTTCTGTCCTAAGTGTCCCAATACTATTGTCCAGTTGTAGTCCTAAGTGTCCCAAAACTTTTGTCAAGTTTTAGTCCTAAGTGTCCCAATACTTTTGTCAAGTTGTAGTCCTAAGTGTCCCAATGCTTTTGTCCAGACTACCAATACTTTTGTCAAGTATTAGTCCCAAGTGGCCCAATAATTATGTCAAGTTGTAGTCCTAAGTGTCCCAATACTTTTGTCCAGATTTCGTCCTAAGTGTCCCAATACTTTTCTCAAGTTGTAGTCCTAAGTGTCCCAATACTTTTGTCCAGTGGGAGTCCTAAGTGTCCCAATACTTTTGTCCAGTTTTAGTCCTAAGTGTCGTAATACTTTTGTCTAGTGGTAGTCCGAAGTGTCCCAATACTTTTGTCCAGATTTCGTCCTAAGTGTCTCAATACTTTTGTCCAGTTTTAGTCCCAAGTGGCCCAATACTTTTGTGAAGTTCTGTCCTAAGTGTCCCAATATTATTGTCCAGTTGTAGTCCTAAGTGTCCCAAAACTTTTGTCAAGTTTTAGTCCTAAGTGTCCCAATACTTTTGTCAAGTTGTAGTCCTAAGTGTCCCAATGCTTTTGTCCAGACTACCAATACTTTTGTCAAGTATTAGTCCCAAGTGGCCCAATAATAATGTCAAGTTGTAGTCCTAAGTGTCCCAATACTTTTGTCAAGTTGTAGTCCTAAGTGTCCCAATACTTTTGTCAAGTTGTAGTCCTAAGTGTCCCAATGCTTTTGTCCAGACTACCAATACTTTTGTCAAGTATTAGTCCCAAGTGGCCCAATAATT